>NC_088857.1:53946121-54248739 GCF_963853765.1 Magallana gigas | reverse complement strand
TGAATTTTTCTCAAATATCAATTAAGTCAAGGCATAATGATATACTTCCAGGTAAATAAGTATAATATAAAATTTTTGTTATGTGCAAGTTCCACTTATGATCATTTCTAAGTAGTTTTGTGTCCTCTATACTTCTTTACATCACACCTGTTTCGAAATGTATTTTCGGAAACAGAATATACCTGGTACTTACACAACACCTTTTGATGAGCTTTCTAAATGTTAATGTTATAAAACTTTTGAAAAGTTACACAGGTTAAAATAAATACTGTAACTTTGATTGATTAGTACTAATCTTTAACACAGTACATGTACATCTCAAAGCTCTTCTGTACTCTGTAGAACACAGACCTATTGCTTTGTTTCAAACTCCAAAATAACTGCTCCTCAAGTCATTTATTCAAATTCACATATCTGTTTTGATGAACTTTCCACACTGCCTCCTAATTACGGCATTGCCTGTAATATATCACTGATGATAATTTATGTACCTTGAAGGCAGGGATCATTTGCGGCTTGTGTTTCATGACAAGGTTTTATGTACGTGTACCAGTGGTCAAACTAAGCTCGTACTGTATATCAATTACAAAATTCCTGATTCAGTTTATACACATTTACCTGTACATATGTCTTTAAGCTTGTAACAAAAAATCAATGGAGAAGGTCATTACGAGGTGAACCTTCCTGAGATATCAGGATTGTTGACAACAGACATTGACTTCATATCATATATCTGCTGATCCAGTCAGATATTTCGGGACACAATTCATATTTCAGTATCTAACTAATTCACATCTAATTTAAAAATAAATATTCTACAGTCAAGGCTGACTATAAGCGAGTTCGATCACAAACTACGGTCCCTGTAGTTCGACTAAAATGAGATCAAACTCACTTTAGTCTGACTAAAATGAAACCGTGGTCCAACCAAGGGAGAGACTCTGGTCTGTCTCTAGTCAGGTAGTTTAAAGATGGTGGCGGAAAGCGAAACCTCCAAATTTTGCTTATTTTAATCAGCACAACATGCAATGTGTTAAATTTTAGTGCACACACATATGATTCAATGTGTTTACAAGTTATTTTCCTTCTTTTTTCATGAACAATAAAATAACATCTTCCTCATTTTTTTAACCAGACATCAACCAATGTGCGTTCAAACACAGACATGCCCACCATAAGTTTTTCTTACTACCGTGGTTGATCTCTAGCTAATGATCGAACTCGCCCTATCTAAGCCTTTTTGTTTTAGCCTGATAAGTTAGCTTGTGTACTAAGAGAAATAACTTTAATTAGATTCCCTGACAGATGATATGAAAACAGCCTAAGTATATTGACAAAAAAATAAATGTCAAAATTTGTTTCATTTTGCATGTCTTTGATATACATGTACCTTTTTTATCCAACATAAAACAATCACATGGAATATATGTATATACTTCATTATATGTACTAATGGTAGGGTACACCATTTACAAACTATTTCTGTAGACTTTTAGCTCTGTACCACATCTAAAAGTTCTTAATACAGGCACACATTTGGGTACATTTTTCTCCTTCAGCTAGTCAGCATATTTTATCAAAATCTATTTACATGTATATATGCACATCAATTTTATAGGGTCTAAAATCAGTGATGATGCATTTATCATTAAAAAAATAAAAAAAAAAGACCAGAACTATTGATACTATTCAAGACAAGTCAATTTTATTCACCTCATTTAAAAAATACAAAATCAACACATCTCTTGATTACCATTGGTGAAAATAAAACAGACTCTTCCTTTTTATCAAATGAAATTTATTAATAAATTAACCGAATGAAAATAGAAGTAGCAAGGCACCAAAGACAAGCAATTTTTAGTATTGCCACAAATGTCCTCACAGGTGACCAAAATTTCAAATGCCATATTTAGTATAACATTTGTTTGATTGCAGAATAAGTTATAAATCCCTGAAAATTACTCAGTTTCTTTTAAGTTCAAGACTCTGTCAAAAATCATTGGACTGGAACCAAGTTCACACTTGACCTGTATTTTCTTATAAATTAACTTTAAATGAAATATCTACTTTACAAATGCATCACTTCAATAGTTAGAGAGTGGAAACTAAGAATTTCTTATTTTTTCCTCAGTTCAAGAGGCATCTGGTATGGGATAACTCTGTCAAAAATCATCGTAATGGAACTAAATTTAAACTTGATCTGTATTTTCTTGTAAATAATCTACATTTGTACATATAAAATATCAGCTTTATATTTGCATCTCTTCAAAAGTTAGAGAGCGGAAACTGAGAATTTCTCATTTTTTAAATAGTTCAAGAGGCACAATTCTGTCAAAAATCATGAGACCAGAACCAAATTACACCTAAACCTGTACATTCCTATGACACATCCATATATCAAATTTAAGTGAAATGTGTGCAACCATTGTTGAGATAATGGTCGGAAAGTGAATTTCCCATGTTCTTCTAAGTTCAAGAGGCATAACTCTGTCAAAAATCAACAAACCAACACCAAATTCTAAGTTAACCGGTATATTTATAGGATACAGCCATATATCAAATTTGAGTTGAACGTGTGCAGCGGTTGTTGAGATAATGATCAGAAAGTGAATGATGACAGAATAACAGATCAGGGTAACACTATATGCCCTAACCATTTCAAGGCAACGGCATAAAAATTTATGAAAATTCATTTTATCCAAAAGTACAGCATGTAAAACATTGCTATATTCGATCTTTTCTGTTTGTATAAATTGACATTGGTATTGTATAATTTTTATTTGTCTTCTATAATTTACCGTTTTGCATTAAATAATTTTCATTTGAATTCTATGTTTTTTCATTTGCATTGTATAATTTTCCAATTGCATTGGATAAATTATATTTCATTCATATTGTATAATTTTTCATTTAAAAATCCAAAATTTTATTTTCTGAATTTAAACATAAATGGAAAAGATCGAATATTGCATGCAAAAATTATCAATTTAAAGCACAGAAAATTTGCACCAGCTTTTAACTTATTACCTGTAACCTATTTTCTGACACATTCTGTAGAAAAACTGAGTACCAAAAATAACTTGCTTCTGCTTTTTTCTTAAACATCCTCACAAACCCCAGAAGATGAAGTGTGTTCAATACATCTACAGATCAAGAGTCTCTATTTAACATGTAATAAACCCACACTACTTCAATCTATGATGCTAGTGATTCTGATCAGAAGAAATCTAGATGCAGAAAAGTGACAATTAATATCTGTACCAAACATGTCCAATCTTTTTTTTTTTTACTAATGATTTGTGCAAATTGTGTAAAGTCTAATTTAGGTATATTAGCATAAAAAAAGCACGCTTTTCATAATTTTCAAGCTTAATGTATGTGAGGAACTGTGGCTCTACTGCATGTCAACCAGAGTTTTACCATACAGCTACAGATCTGCGGCTACTATGAAATCCACTCACGTTTTTACCCATTTGTTGACCTCCACAAGCATATACTCCTTGAACTTCTTTGGACACAGCCCCAGCGAGTTCCCACAGAAATACACACAGTCCTCCTCTGGGTCTACCAGTCGCAGGTCAGCTAAATTAACAGAAAATAATGTCAACTTTATCAAGAGAAAATCATGTCACTTATCTACATCAAGGGAAAATGATATCATTCAACTATATCAAGGGAAAATTATGTCAATCAACTATATCAAGGGAAAATTATGTTACTCAACTATATAAAGGGAAAATATGATACATCACTCAACTATATCAAGGGAAAATTACTAGCAAGTCAATCAGCTGCGATAAGCAGAAAACCAAAAATCAAAAAACTTGAATATTACTCTGAGATTTAGAGTAAAACACAAAGTATCATGCACCTTCTCTACAAGAGAAAAGCATCTACAATAAGTCAAATCTTACTTTTGGGGAGATCTTTCATCTTGGGGTAACAGAAATCCTCCCGCAGGTGTCTAATAGGGTCAATGCTGTCCATGTACTCGGCAAACCTTCTGTCCGTTAGGTCCAGCCCCTGTTCCTGGGCGATCATTTTTAATTGCTCCAAGGGATGATGGGTAGTGTTTCCATTGGGAACCCCGTTTTTCATTTTTTTAGAGTAATCACTGTCACTTTGAAACATTTGTCTTTTGATGGCAGTCTGGGCCATGTTCTGTCAAACAATTTAACAATTAATATTAATGCATGCTAGATCATGATCAGATGCCTAACTACATGTAATATTGACCTGTCAGCTCAGCTATCTATACATCTATATTTGCATGCCAAAAGTACGTCAATTTTTCATTGTTTTCCTATATATTTCATTGATTATTTCATTCATTACGGTTTAAAGGTTTTCTGTTGTTATTTTTGTCAAATTTTGAAGAAAATTATACTGATTAAAGTTAAGATTCAATTTGCACTTTTACATACATTACTATAGTTTTGTGACAACTCATTTGTAAAATTTGATATTTCAAACACAACACAAAGATATTTTTTTAAGAGCTCTACTATATATCTTTTGCAATATGTGAGCCGAAAAATCTTACTTTGGCTTGGTAGCATCAAATTGCAGGAATAGAAGGTTGGACAATTATTTAATATGATGAAAAAAAGCTAGAGAATTTCTTAATTCATGAAGCCAGGTCTTTTCAAAATCGGTTCAGTGGTTACTTTATAACAATTCTTTGAAAAATGTTGGTTTTCAATGAATACTTTTGGAACCTTAGGGTAGATGGCCCTCATAGCTGGTAATTAAGTGACTAAATAATGTTTGACTCTGCATTCCACAGTCAAACATACAATATATATATGACTTACAATTAAACCAGAACTCATTTCAGAATCATTTGTAAACATCCTTCATTAGTGAAGCAAAGTTCCTGTTTCATAGGATATTAAGCTCAGGAAAGCAGAATAGTACCGGTAATTCTGAGTTTCAAAGGCTGAATCAAGGGAACAAATGTCATTGGGTTTTCTGACATGTTGCGCAGTTGTTTTTATATATACATCAAGGAAAAAAATTTATTGTAACTGGGAAAGAGAAATAATTACAGACCAGACCGGGATTCGAATACCGGTGCCAAATAGCTCAATAGGTAGAGCACCTGACTAGAGATTTAGGGGGCCCGGGTTCGAATCCTGATCTGGTCCGTCATTATTTCTCCATCCCCGCTACAATATGATACACAAACCTAAATTTCCTATGTTTATGTTTGAATAATGAAAATGGGGCATATCCTTCTTAGTTATGTAGATAGCATCCTGCATAAATGAGACATTGTGGTTAAATACATTGAATTACCCTGAACGAAACCTTCACATGCTCAAGTTAATTGTGTCAACCAAATATTTCATGTCTAAAATTTGTACAGTATATTAAATTTGTATATTAGATTTAGATTATTTTATGTTATTCTAACGTTACAATGGAACATATAATTCATAATAAAACGTAATTTTTTTAGCATATTAAATACACACTACACATGGAACAGTACCAACGAGCACATTAATCATTTCCATATGAAGGTGTGTGTCAAAGACGAAGTTTGATTGGCTGTGCAATCAATTAACATTAATGGGAAATTTTCACAAGATTTAAGTCAAATCAATACATCAAAATAGAAAACATGCACATCAAGATTACCTTGGAATGAATAATATTGTTCTAAATAGCCTAAAGTTCAGTGTTAGCTTCCCTCTTTTCCTTCCACCTGAAAACGTCCTTGACCGCTGTCAGAAAAATCCGATCCCGACTGGTATTTAAATGGAATAACAAAATACAACACATACCAATCGTATTAAACAACAAAATAAACTAACAAATTCACTGGAAAGGTAGAAACCTATATTTTTCGCTTTATGGGTTTTGTTTATATTTATATCGTTTTTTATTATATAATAAGCACTTTGATTTAAAGGGGCATGATCACGATTTAAGTCGAAAATTATTTTTTCGATTTTAATGTTTACAATGTTTCAGTAAGACATTTTTAATAGGCAACCAAAATTTTAGTGTCATTTGTTGAGTTAAAAGCGAGTTACAGAGCTTACAATTCTTCCCTATGTAAACAAAGCTTTTGTTTACATTTTGAATGTTGAAGGGAAAATCCAGTTTTAGACCTAAAATGAATGTGGTAAACGTAAGGAACTGTTTATTTTTTGCTTAAAATGAATAAGAAGATAGTCAAATAAGCTTTTAAAAGATTTTTTACTAGTATATTGAACCTATGTAAACAAAAACAGGGCACGAGCCTTGTTTACATGACGAAGAATTGTGAACCCTGTATTTTGCTTAAAACTCATTGACTCACAGGCACCCAAATTTCATTTGATCATTAGAAATGCATTCCTAAAGATTTGTAAATAATAAAAACAGAAAAATATAATTTGACCAAAATCGTGACCATGCCCCTTTAACATTCCATCGTAACATTCAACATTACAAAGCCCCAAAAGTATTTTTTACTTGGTAAAAGATTTTTAAACATTATTCATACAAAAAGTAAGGCAAAGCTGTAATTTTAACTCTGATATTTATCGATACAACATAACAGCAAACTCAATGTGTTCAGAAGATGCACATCACTGTTTTTCGTGTGAAAAAAATATTCCGGCATTTGTAGATTTATGTACCGTAGCATGTATAATCTTTTGAATTTTTTGAAAAATAATTGATGAACACATAATTCTCTCGAGTGATAAATCATAGTCTAATAAGGAAAAATTGAAAATGTGAAAATAGTTTATGCAAGTTAACACTTTCAAGAGGAGTGTGAAAGATTCAACAAAATTATTTAAATAGGCTATAAGAACTTAATCAAAATATAATTTTATTTGAAATATTTGAATGCACAAGGTACAATGATGTATTTGCATTTCTATGACGGCATTTTTCTATCAAATACGTCAACATGCAAGATAATTACGTTGACATGGAAGATAGTTATGTCAACATGCAACATAACTATGTTGACATGCAAGAAAATTGCAATCAAATAAGAATTATAAAACATCTAAAAAATCTCAAATATTGACATATAGCTTATAAGTTGCATGTCATGGCATGGAGCAGGTTAAAGTTTTTGTTGCAGGTGCCCTCTGATGATGATATCTTAGTTACTACTGGTCCTAACTTCACCAAACTTGTATGGATGGTGCGTCTTATGATACCGATGCACCAGACAGGTTCGAATGCCGAATCTGAGCCATAGGTTTCGGATGCTGGAGGAGATTAAGGTTTTTAGAGCTGGTTTAAGTTTTTGTTGCAGGTGCCCTCTGATGATGATATCTTAGTTTCTACTGGTCCAGACTTCACCAAACTTGTATGGATGGTGTGTCTTATGATACCGATGCACCAGACAGGCTTGAATGCCGAATTTGAGCCATAGGTTTCGGATGCTGGAGGAGGTTAAGGTTTTAAGAGCTGGTTAAAGTTTTTGAAACAGGTGCCCTCTGATGATGATATCTTAGTTATTACTTGTCCTAACTTCACCAGACTTCCATGGATGGTGTGTCTTATGATACCGATGCACCAGACAGGCTTGAATACTGAATCTGAGCCATAGGTTTGGGATGCTGGATAAGGTTAAGCTTTTTGGAACAGGTCACATGTTTAATAGATAATAGTACTATTTCAAACTTGCATAGTCGATTAAACTGTAATATGAATGAATTGCAAAGGTAACTTCAGATGCAGAGCTTGATCTCCATTATCAAGGATGCTAAAAGATATATCTTATTTATTACTGGTCGTAACTTCACCAAACTTGAATGGATGGTGTGTCTTATAATACAGATGCACCTGACAGGCATGGATGCTGAATCTGAGCCATAGGTTGCGGTCGCTGGAGGAGGTTAAGGTTTTAATTGCTGGTGCCCTCTGATGATGATATCTTAGTTGTTATTGTTATACTTTCATGTTAAATACTGAAATATGATTGGTTAAGACGCAGTTAATAATATTTACTATTACCCTCAGCGTTAGCAACGCACTTGGCAACGGGTAACATTAAAAAATGTTACATGCGCGAAAATTATGCGCGTACGGTTCGCTGTAGAATTCACGTTATTCCTATATAAAAGCAGTAAAATTTTCTTAAAAATTTTAAAAAAGACATTCAGTATAACAAAATAAATAGTGCCTGTTTGGGAGGATAACAGTTGAAATTGACACCCCTCGAAAACCATTGTCAACCTCCGCTTCGCGTCGGTTGACAATGGTTTTCTCGGGGTGTCAATTTCAACTGTTACCCTCCCAAACAGGCACTATTTATATACTGGTCCTAACTTCACCAAACTTGCATGGATGATGCGTCTTATGATACTGATTCACCTGACAGGTTTGAATACTGAATCTGAGCCATGGGTTGCGGATGCTGGATGAGGTTTAGTTTTTTGGAACAGGTCACATGTTTTATTGATGATAGCTTGCATAGTTGATTAAACTATATTATAAATGAAACGCAGAGGTTGCTTCAGATGCAGAGCCTGATCTCCATTATCAAGGATGCTAAAGAAATCTCCTTCCTCACTCAAATCTGCTTGATAGATAGATGTGGTTGTTGTTAAATGATATAACATGATTCCTATGATGTATTATTGTATGATATAAAACACTGTTGTTTAATATGATACAATATAATATCATATGTTATATTAAAAAATGTTATATGATACGATATGTTATTGTATCATTTTTTTTTTATATTTTATGATATGATATTGTATCATACTATTGTTATGTATAGTATTGTAAATTATGAAACAATATTGTATAATATTATATTGTATTATTTAATTATAATTTCATCACATGATACTATTAAATATGATTTTCCAATATATAATATTATATCCTATGATACAATATTGTATAATCTACAATATTGTATCATATAATATTGTATAATATGATATTGGTTTCTGAAATAAAGAATTATATCACATGAAATTGTATTATATGAAATTGTGATATTATATAATATCGTATCATATGATATATTGTATAATATTATATTGGTTTATATGATGTATTATCATAACACATGAAATTGTATTATATGATATTGTTATATATATTATTGTATCATATGATACAATATGTATAATATAGAATTGAATTATATAATATTTTATTTAATCACATGATAATGTATCATTTGATATGATAAAATGTTGTATCAATTTATATTATATCATATGATACAATGTTATTTTATGTATCAAATATGATACAGTATCATACAATACAATACCATACTATATTATACAATATAATATCATATGTTTCAATGTTATGATGTATTATGTAATATGATATTGTATCATATAATACTATATTGTATTATATAAATAGTGCCTGTTTGGGAGGGTAACAGTTGAAATTGACACCCCGAGAAAACCATTGTCAACCGACGCGAAGCGGAGGTTGACAATGGTTTTCGAGGTGTGTCAATTTCAACTGTTATCCTCCCAAACAGGCACTATTTATTTTGTTATACTGAATGTCTTTTTTAAAATTTTTAAGAAAATTTTACTGCTTTTATATAGGAATAACGTGAATTCTACAGCGAACCGTACGCGCATAATTTTCGCGCATGTAACATTTTTTAATGTTACCCGTTGCCAAGTGCGTTGCTAACGCTGAGGGTAATAGTAAATATTATTTACTGCGTCTTAACCAATCAGATTTCAGTATTTAACATGAAAGTATAACAATATATATTATGATATTGTATTATATGATCAAATACAATAATGTATAACACATTACAATGTCATATCATACGTTACAATATCATATCTCATCATTGTTTATTACGGTATTTTATTGTATTATATGATATATATTGTAAGTATGATAGGATGCAATTTTTAATTTAATATTATTGTATTGATTAACATATGAACATATGATTATCATATGATTTTTAAACAGATGATATACGATATTTTGTCAAAACAGAATCCATGAATATCCAAGATCATAAAGTATGATTTTCATATAATATGATAAAGGTGGTGTCATAAAGGTGATGCCTAATACAGGTGATGCCTCGTCTCGGCGAGCTTTGTAATCTGTGATAACGTATGTTTTTATTATATGGCGACGTTTTTACCGTGCATGTGTGCACAGCCATTTTAACTATGACAGCACACCAATAGAGTACGTCCATCTGACAGGTGGCTGTCGTTTGTGGAATTCCAAGATAAATAGACCTACAAAATTAGTATAAAAACAACCCAACATTCTCAGTTGTGAATATCTTTATCGCGAGTAATCTAATTAAGTGCACGTTTATCCAAAATTATGTTTAGGTTATAGTACATATGTTTGGTCAAGTCTCTTTTCAGTCTGATTTGTAAATGTTAGATATCAGTTTTTACGGAAAGTTCAATTTGTTGACATCTTCTTAGAAATTTAATATTCATCCATTTGCCGATTCGAACGAATGAATAAGGGATTTGAACCCTGCATTGTGGCCACTGCACCATGAAGGTCGACATTTTAACACATTAAATAATTGGATTTTTTCCCAGCCCATAAGGATTTTTGGAAGACTTGATCATGACCTATTTATAAAATAGCAAAGATGGGATAAATCTAATTATCAAAACAAATCATGTTTCCGATGTCTTCTATGATATATGTCATTGAGTGTTAAACAATTTGGAAGCTTCATTACAAAGTTTCACACTGGAATTGCATGCTTCATTTCATGGTGTCCCCTATATTGTCTTAGTTTTCTAACATGCACGTGTAGCTAAAAGCATGTGCTTGGGCAGAACCCCTCTGATTCAGACACCCGGGGTATTTGACTCTCCTTTAGATAGAATTTTAAAAAAAGTGTTATGCGATGTACACAATATGTCCCTCTTCAAATATCAGTAAATTATGTGAGTTGTGAGTTATGGTGTGTACATAATTCCAAGTTAACTTTTCCGCAAGTCTAAATTCACGAATGTGTGTGTGTGTGTGTGGGGGGGGGGGGGGGGGGGGGTTGGTTTACTGTGCTCAAGCACTTGCCGTAGCTACCAGCTGCTCTCTCTCTCTCTCTCTCTCTCTCTCTCTCTCTCTCTCTCTCTCTCTCTCTCTCTCTCTCCAATTATCCAATTATCATCAAGTTAAAGTACACTGAGTAGAAAGCAGACATTGATCAGTGCACCAACACCAAATCCATGTTTATCTCGGTCAAGGTAAATACATTCCGGGTTTATCTCCCTCTACCTGACCGTATGACGGTACCCTACACAGGTGGGCGTCCTACTCTCTACCACCATGCTGGACTGGGTCTGGAGCCTAGAACACATTGTCTTCAGCCTCACCGCTCTCATTCTCACGTTTATTTACATCAACAGGGGCTGGGAGGAGCTCCTCAGGATCCTGGTTATTGGACTCAAACAACTGCCGGGGGTGGAGGAGGTTCTCAGGTATGTGCTGAGACAGCAGGTCAAGGACTTTGTTCAGAACTCGACGTTGAGGAAGAGTGATGGATCCGCGCCTAAAGTTCTCGTACCAAAGACAGGTTAGCGTTATATTCACCCGACTATTGATAATAATAGGTCTATAGAAAGTCAAAGAGTGAATGAATACAGGTGATTCAGGTATTTAAGGTGGAATGTCCCTCTGATAAGAGAGATAACTTCTGTAGAAAATAATATCACTTTGTCTCTGTTAACTCACAATTATTGAGGCATGTAACAACAAGGGAGGTGGTGCATGGTCCCAATTTATGTTGGAAGGCGATACACTTATTTGAATTCAAAGATAAAAAAAGAAAATTAGAACTGAACCCCATGGCTCTTTTGAAGCAGGGGGGCAAAAAAGTAAAGAAAACTAACAAAATATTACAAGAAATGTATCATAATGATAAAGTATTTATGAGGCAATATCTACATGACTATTCCTCCCCCTCTCCCCCCTCCCGATGGATTTATTCTTTTTCGAATATAACTAAATTTTATGTACTAGTTCAGAAAATGTACGGTACATGATGTTTTAGGCCGGAGAATATTTGGATGGAATATTTTTATTTCTCTATCTATAGCTCGTTCACAGAGCTGAATGAATTATAATTGGGAAAAATGTGACCAAGACAATTACGAATTCTAGACTGTGTTTCAGGAATCCCCACCGATAAATTGAGGGAGGAACTAAAGGAGCTTAAGGGGCGAGAGACTGACCCCGAGGAGGGGAAGATCTTTGCCTATGTCTACACACAAGAGGGGGACCACTTTGACATCCAGACCGAGGCTTTTGCAAAATTC
This sequence comes from Magallana gigas, assembly GCF_963853765.1. NCBI lineage: Eukaryota > Metazoa > Mollusca > Bivalvia > Ostreida > Ostreidae > Magallana > Magallana gigas. The sequence goes on along the minus strand of NC_088857.1, from coordinate 54,236,473 downwards.
CAGGGTAGGTAGTGTACATGCACGATAGAGCACGAAAATTAAAGAATGACATGGTCGCATTAGACGCTACAAATCTATAGATAATTACATCTTTTAACCTGTTTGGTTTTATGACAGAGAAGCTGGGGTACTCCGTGGACCATGACTGTATCGTGAAGGAGTTCCACCACGCCTTCCTTCACGAGAACGCCCTTAACCCCATGGTCTTCCCCAGTCTCAGGTAGCAGTCCACTGTTTCATTTTAAAAGTTCTTAACAAAACGATTTTGATGACAAATCTAGACTTAAGGTGTAATGGGACACCTCCATATCTTGACGTGCTTCCTATCGAAATAAACAATAAAAATCAAGTTTACTTGATACACTATAAACTTGGTACCTAACGGGTAGCGCAATGGGTTAGAGCATTAACTACGAATCTGTAAGTCATGAGCTCGAATCTCGCGATGGCTTTTATAATTTTCACCTTTTCAAAAAATGTTAAATCATATTTTTAGTCAAATAGTGTAATATTTGAAAAATCTAAAACAGTGAAAGATTTTTCATTATAATGTACTTTTATCCACATTAATATTGACAAATATCATATGCCACTTTAAACAATAATAGATACAAGGAAAAATATTACTCATCTTTATTAATAATACATTTGTCTAGATGGAAACGCACGACTTCAAATTCCCGAAATTAAACTGCTCCAGATGAACTTGTATTTTTTGTTTTAGAAAGATGGAAACAGAGATTGTAAGCATGACAGCCGGTATGTTGCACGGAAGTGATGAATGCGTCGGATTTTTAACTTCCGGTGGGACTGAAAGCAACCTGATGGCCGTAAAGGCCTACCTGAACCGCGCCAAGAAAATGTACCCCACCATCAAAAACCCAGAAATCGTTAGTCTCATTTCACAATAGATATAGTGCGATTTTTTTACTGTGTATATTAGCGGTGTCTGATGCAGCCTGCTCTTACTGTAGATCGCACCTATCACGATACACCCGACCATAGACAAGGCGGCAGACTACTTTGGTCTGACTGTAATTCACACGCCAGTGGACGAGGGGTTCCGAGCGGACGTTGAGGCTATAAAAAAGGTTGACGATGAATTCAAAATATAAAATTGTTTTTCGATTTATTTAAACATGAAGATAGCTTCTTCTGTAAAATATATTTTTATTAACAGAGACTATTGCATTTTGTATAGAGACACATATTAATTATACGATATGAAGTAACTTTTTGAATTGTAATATTTTTATAACTGTTTTAATAGTTCGTTATACTTGTGCCTTTATATTTGACAGGCCATCACCCCGAACACTATCCTACTGTGCGCCTCTGCCCCTCAGTTCTGTCACGGCATTATCGATCCTATCGAGGAAATTTCTCACCTCGCCCTGAAGGTCGGACTTCCCCTACACGTGGACGGGTGCTTCGGGGGATACATGTTGCCATGGTAACACAAGTAATTGAATACAAATGTGTGTCCATATCCTTGAAATATTTCGAATGTGTCTACGAATACCAGCATAATGCTAGATATTGATTTTGAATTTCAAAAAATTGTGACTGAATTTGTATCGGAAGAACTTAACATGTAGACGATGTTGCATCACCACTTGGTCTTCCACGTGCAGAAGAAGATCATGAAATGCAAAGTGTTGTGTTTTATTGTCAGACATTAACAAAAGTTTCAACGTAGCTATTGTTATTTTGGTGATGCCATTGTTTGTCCGGCATTTAGCATTCTCAAACACGGAAACAAAATTCGTTTAATTAAAGGATACTAGCAGGCAACATCTGAGAGCTTTATTTCATGACCAGTCGATGCATGTTCTGTATATTCCAGGGTTGAGAAGCTGGGGTATGATATTCCGTCTTTTGACTTCCGAAATCCCGGTGTGACCTCAATGTCAGCTGATGTACATAAATATGGATACGGGGTCAAGGTATAAATTTAACTTTACCAAACCATACCATTACAGGATAAGCGCACCATGCTCGCTTTGCTCCAAAACAAAGCGACATGACCCCTAACGAAAAAAACCCCTCAAAACAAACCAAAACAAACCAAACCAAAAGTAAATAATTGTATGACAAAAAATCATATTTTTATATATCTACATACCTTCCCATATGCACTTTAAAAAAAAATTTTAACGCAAAGACAATCGTTAATCATTGGGGATCTATCTGTAAAAAAAGATTACAATTAATATAAATCATATACGTATATTCCTTTTTTCATTTATTTTGACTAGGGCTCTAGTGTAATTCTATACAAGAACAACGACTACCGGCGTCACCAGGTGTACACTTACGCCAGGTGGCCCGGGGGCCTGTATGGCTCACCTAGCATGGCCGGAACGAGACCAGGTGAGCTATTAGTAACAAAATTGCCAGGTGGTATAAATTGTGTGATCTATGATATCGTGAATTGTATTACTGTTGAACATATAGAGGATGTCCCGGCGACTTTAGATTGAACCTTTTGTTTATTAAACAAAATGGTAAACGCTGTATATGTTCAATTTCTAGCAGTCCAAACTCCAACTGATAAAGTTACAGTATAAACGGTCCAACTTGCTTTCATTTACACTAGGTGGTAACATCGCGGCCTCATGGGTGGCTATAAGAGCTCTGGGTGAAGACGGGTACATGAAGCGGGCCAAGGAACTAATGGACGCCACGGATCGACTCAAGGAGGGTGTCCGTCAAATCGAGGGGCTGAAGATTCTGGGCACGCCTCACATGACGTGCTTCGCCATCGGTGCGGCGGATCCAGAGGTTGACATACAAGCTGTGGCGGACGTCATGGACGGGAAAGGTGAGAGATGTATATTGTAGATGAATCCAATGAGTGGTTGTAAGTAGTTGTTATATATATGGTAAATTTTACATTTAAACCTTCCCAAATAAATTCAGAATGCTTAAATGCAACATTACAGCTATTTACATGATTATTTATAATTTACAGCACATACATACGAACTATGCTAACGTCAAGTATCATTGTGTCATTCTTCTTCTATAATCAATATATATATATATATATGGGGTGTCTTTATATATATATATATATATATATATATATATATATATATATATATATATATATATATATATATATATATATATATATATATATATATATAAATTGCATGTATGTTAAGTCTAATCATTTTGTACGCTAAAAAGTACAGTCTCCTAGAGGAGTGGGGGTCAGAATACCAGCCTGGTCTATATTGTCTACATTGACGAGCTGCTACATACAATTTCAGTTTAATTATCTCAATGGATACATTTATCTAGGATGGAAGATGGAACGAAATCAGACACCGAACTCTCTACACCTGTCCATCCTACCGTCACATATACCCGTGGTAGATGACCTCCTGACTGACCTCAAGGCCGCCACAGAGAGGGTCAAGGTCAGTCTGTCGGTTTCAGATGTTGGTGATATGTGTCACTTTACAAGGTGTTCTGTGTTACTTTTTGAGGTCATAAAAACTGAATGGTTGGATGATATGATTATGTTGTGAAAGAACTACTGTGTTTAATATTAACTCAGAAATAGTGGATTTCTTTTTGTAACAAATCGTTATTGGAAAATTATATAGATAGATCTATTTACCCCGTGTCCTGGAAATGTAAACACAAAAGCTATCTTTACAACTATACATACTAGTATACTACAAAAATGTATATATATGCAAATTATTTTCTATTTATTTCCAGGGGGACGTAACTCTCTCAAAGAATGGGACAGCCGGAGTGTACGGAATGATTGCCACAATTCCGGATAAGTCCATCGTCGACGATTTCCTAGTAGAATTTTTCTGCCAGGTGTACTCCTAGCTGATTGGCCGGACCGGAAGAGAACATTTTCTGTTCCGGAAGTGTGATCTCTAATGTTGACTATTTTTACAGAAATACTCCAAATGATAGTTTGTTATGGATTATTAAATTTTCAAAACATAAAGACTTCTTCCATTTTTCACTTCATTTAAAAGAAGTTTTCCCCTCATTCCTGACAATGCAGTTCCGTTTAAGATGATTTTACCAGGATCTGAAGCAACACAATGGTCCTCCGTCGATACGACTGACAAACTATATGGTCGCCATATTCCAATAAATATTAATCTTAAAGATTGATATAGTTCTCATATTTCTTTTTAAAAAGTAATTAATATCAATCAAAACCCCTCGGGCTTAAATTTAAATGACTGAAAATTTGTCTTTTAAAAAGGTGGCTCAAAATATAAAAAAAAAAATGTAGGTAATGGCATGTCGATATATTTAAGCTCTTTTTAAAATGTTGTTTTGCTTGTAAATAGAATATGTTGGAGCTTAAATTTTACATGAAATTAAGGAACATGGAATCATTCTTCGAGTACTCCGAGGTGATAATTTATGAACAATTTGATCAGACGTACAATAATTATCACCTCATAATACATTGAGAATGATTACTTATATTTAAATAATATTCAGCGATCGTATTGATTGAATGATTGACTTTAATATGTTATTTTTATTTTGTACAATTACTATAGTATAGACACCCCATTTGCGCCCAACACTACCTCATTTGCGTCTTTAACGAAATGTTTTCGAATAAACGTTACAGTTGATTGGGAGACTGAAAACGCTCAGAGTTCTAGTTGTATTAACTAATCATTCATGCCAAATAGCCAGGTACCCTAACACCTGTACATTTCACATTAGAAAATCATTTCTGTAAAATTCACATTTTGCCCCTCTACAAATTAAGCATCATTCAATGAAAACGATCCGTGCGACTGCATAAAGCAAATAATCTTTTATTCAAAGGACGGTCTTCATGGCACAGTAACGGTCTACACTCGTCCAGCTCTCTCTTTTTGTTTTTGTATCATGAAGCACAAAATATGCAAAGTAATCCACATCCTATGAAACACAAAACAAAAGCCAATACGTGCTTAATGTGCGTCATATTTTAATTTTCTCCAAAATTCATTCATTCATCACATAAAAAAGAACTTTTCATTATACATCATAATACATTCTGTTTCATTTACTTTATCTATAATTTATTCATTCTAATCTTAACACACTGTAAACCCCGTTTAATGTTTAGTTGTGAATCATTACAATAGTTCATTACTGACACAAGTATCATTATCATAAAAATAAAAATTATTTATAGCACTGATAAATAGCCAGGGGAGATAACTGCGGTGTCTACAGTGTGTCAGGGTGACGTCAGATCCTGTTATGCCTGCATTCTGCTTGTTCATTCATTGGTCTTACCGTTGGAATGTGAAGCTAGAAGGCCTATTCTTGTAACACGAATGACTTAGTCATTGAATATATTGCACATTTTCACTGAGAAAACTGTTACAACTAAAGATGTTCGAAATAAATACATAATACAACGTATGTACACTTGAAACTAGAGACCATCAGAATGGTGATCAGAGAAAGAGGTTTACATTACTGAGGACTACTGGACTCTTGTAACTATAGCCCATCTGGGTGGTGACAGTAAACGAAATTTAGATTTACTGTCATTTGGGAGCTAGGATTGACCATTACAGCATCAGGGCATGAAACAAGGTATGACCCCCTAGAGAAAACCTCTGTTCTGTCCAACTCGACAAAACACCAATTTACAATAAATTTGTCATCTTTGGTCCATGGCTTGTTGAATTGACACATATTCTGCCATTTTGTTTCACATAAATTTGAATGTTCTATCTATTGACCTTTCCTCTTATTGGATTTGTATAGATTGTAAGAGCACCATAAGTTTTGGTTTCGAAGAAAAGAAGACGGAGCTTATATTTCCATTCATTCAATGAAAATAATCTCAAACTGGGTTACACAAAAATTAGAACCCAGTTTGTTCCCATTTTAAGGTTCACCGGCCATTTGTGAAAGTTTTACACTGAGTGTGCATTGAATATTTCCTCCTTGGGTAATAATGGTAATGAGAAGTTATTGATTAGAAGGCAAACACACAGCCTGTATTTGGAGATTGTGCACTCACAGGCTTTCTGAATTAATACCCTACAGTATCTTATCTAGCATCAAATTGCAATTTTAAGGTGTATTTCTGAAATGTGTCCTCCTTCTGTAGAAAGTATCATTATGGGTACTGTTAGTGATATGAGAGCAGGAATAACGAGTTAAAATGGTAGGCTACCAGAGGCCCTACACATGGCCCCTTGTGAAGGGTTACCAATGCTGATAAATACAGAAAGGCACTGACTTAACTGTCTAATACACAAAAATTAAACTCAAGCATTTCGACACCATTGTTAACTTTTCTACAGCGCATGACAACATCAGAAACAGTTACATGTAAATGAGGGTTTGGCTACAACTCTCACATTTAAAGAGCTTGTCATTTTTTGATAATTTTTTTTTCTGCCATTCAATTTTTGTTTAGAACATGCATGTGACAGAACATGAAAAGCAATAGAGAGGTCAACAAAATCTTAAAAAAGATCAAAATACCACAATACTGAAAAAACCCAACAACATTCATCTAAACATGTAAACAAAACAAATTTGTACAAAATAGATTTTTAAACAACTCTCAATATCAAACATTCAATATAAGATATCACAAGGACTTAGCCTCACTGTTCTTGATATATGACAATGAGCAACTGAGGAAAACATTCTGTATAAAAAAAACAAACAAAAGAAAAAATAAACCCTATGAGCACCAATGGAACGCCCTCAAAACATCCAAAACAGAATGATCATCCGACCAAATAAATTCATTACATTTTTTTTTCTTATTTTAGAAACACTGCCCCAAAAATGGTCAAATTAATTCATTTTTGAAAAAATAAAAACATTCCAAAACTCCTTTCCCCTAAAATCTTTACAACTTTTACATTTTTTCTGATATTTCCCTGAGACTTCTAAATATATGTATCATTTCTGCATTGAATGTTGAACAGGGCTCAACTTTTCGATAATTAAACAGAAAAGTTACTGAAACGAACAACATAAGAACTTAGATTGCGAGTAACTGTAATGCTTTAAATCTGTAATTGACAAACAACCAGGGGCACTGTTAGTCCTACAGGGAATAGACCTGTTATCCAGGACCCAGCACTAGTTAGTACTGATGAGGTGACACGGAGCTCTCACAGAGCTGACCGGTGGTTACCATTGGCTAAAGCGCTGACCGATTATTATGATTGGCTAGTACTGAGGGAGAAATCCGCCCCGAGTTCATAGCAATCTCACAGCTATGATGCCTGATCCTGCCTTTCTTTTGTTTCTGCTTGGCTATGGCACAGTCTTCATGACTCTTACTCTTGCTCAGGTTGCGGTGATTCCCCACCCCCTTGAAGTCCTGTTGTGTGATGAGGGCAGTGGTGGACACAGCTTTACGGGCTGTTTCCGTCTCTTTCAACACCGGCTTGTCACTCTCCACCTCAGGTAATGATGCCGCGAGAGCCTTCTCAAAGGCTGAAGAATGGTCGTTAAAAGTCTCTGGCGTCTTGCCACAAATAACCTCCTTAAATATAGGGTTATTTACTGGTTCAAACACAGACTCTTCATTCAGGTCCATCTCTTCTGAATTCTCATTCAAGCTTTGGGAAACAATTTCATCAGTTTGAAAGTTTTGCAGGCTGACGCGGTCGGAAAAGTGCACACTTTGTTGCTCCGAGCAGCGATCACTGGCCACTGATCGCTTACAGCGACGGCACTTGTGCTTGTGATCATCCATGGAAGAAAGGCGTACACTGCAGCCCGACACGGGTGAACTCTGACCCGAGTGATTGCGGGGCCTCTCGGGGAGGGGTCTCTCAACCTCGTCCTCGGGACTTGGGGTAGAATCCACATCCACTTGAACTTCATATGGAGATGTCCCTATTGAGCTGTTATCTTTGTCCCTAGAACATACACAATTAACATTACACACATTACATGAGAATAAGCTACTTCAGTAATATGGAATTAAATTTTACAACTTTAAATCGTCAATAATTCGATTCCACATAAAATACTCTGGATTAATTAAATATCCCCAATATTTGTAGACAAAGAATTCTTTAAATATTTGTTTAGATGTTATTCCATGGCTTTGTTTCAAAGTGTAATGAATGAAGACATTAAATTCATGAAAATTGCACCTTTAGGTATATTAACGATTTCAGAGAATAAGAAACCTAACTCCAAGGCTGTAAAAAAACATCCATAAAACTTATGTATAGTACAATTAAGTTTAATTTTCTTTAAAATCTTGATTTGTTTTAATTGAATCTAATATTATGTGCCACGATATTACCTGAACACTCTTTTCTTACCTGTATCCGGCTATAGACCCGGCCAGAGCCTTCGTGCTGGCATTGTCTCCAATAGATACAGTGCCCGACTTCTCTCCTATGCTGAAGTTAGCAGAGCCACTGCTGAAACTGTTTCTCTTCTGAAGATTGGATGACACGTCGGCTTGCACCTCAAGTCTGTAAACAAAATTCAAACACTCATGTAGATAAGTCTGTAAATGTGTCATCACGTTATACGCTTAGCACAGGCTTGTTCTTAAAACGAAGATATTCTAGCATTTACTATTGCAATAAATGCAAGAAAGCACTGAACATTTCCGTGAAGACTTACTTTGATTGGAAAGCACTGATCAGTGAGGCCCCTTCACATATACTGCCGTTCAGACTCATCCCACCAATAGCCCTGGTACTGGCCGTGTCGCCCTCGTCACGGATGATCCCGATTCTTTCCAGGTGGCTACCGCTCGCACTACGACTGCTGGTCATCCCCAGGGAGGCGTCACCGATGCTCGGCCCGATGCTCGGATTGGCCACATTGTGCCCAGTGCCCACACTTTGATTATCTGCAAACATAGAAAATCAACACTTAAATACTGTCATTTTAAAGATTTACGAAAAAATTGCTTGTAATATATTTCCATCTTTCTGTACAAAAGTAAATTTAGTACAAACCTAAATGTTGACCAATGGTCCCTGCTGTTTCATTATCCTCATCAAACTCAAACCTGACCCCACCCTTTCCAGAGGTCGTGACCCCACATCCTCCACTTCTACACAGGGAGATGGGAACCACTCCATACACATAGGCCAATAAGATAGGAACTCCAATTGCTACAAAACACCACACAATGTTCAGTTAGCCGTCAATGGGATCAAGAAGTCATAAATGTTAAATATACTTTCTACAAAGATACTGAAATGTAACGCTGCCATATATGTATTGACATTCATATAGTCTACAACATCAGGTGGATGACCCTCTGTATTCACTGTGCACCTAGTCTTACCGACTGTCAGGCCAGCAACCACCGGAGCCACGATGATAGAGGCAGCCACGCCCCCTGTAATGGCCAGATTTCGTTTGTGTTTGGATGTGTACACAAGCTCATACTTAGAGTATATCTACAATATAAAATGATGATGCAAATTTATACAGTGTAGTACCAGTAGGTTTATTCATTTACGGGAGGTTTTATGTTTCTTTTAAATTTCAATTTGAAATATTTTTTGTGCACATGGGTTAGTGGGTTACCTTTCTCCCGACCCACACTGGAATGCCAATGATCATTGCGGGGACGGCGATTCCAGCGATCAGCGTGATTCCAACAGGCGCCCCGACAAGTGTCCCCAGCTGCCACAGGATCTTTTTCTTCCTACTCCAAGGCTTCTTTCCCCAGAAAGTACAGCCAGAGGGACTAAGCAAACAAAAACAAAACAGACCATTATGTACTGCATAAATCAAGCTACTGATAACATCCAAATATTGGAGTAGGGATATCTTCATTTTTTCAATTACTGAATATTCCTTAAAACAATGTTTTGACTACCTGAGATAGTCTGATAACTCCTTCATAACTACCAGGAATAGTTTAAAGCTAATGATTACCAGTGATAAAAGAAAAATCTCCAACTTGATAACATGAGATAATGTAAGTAAGATGTATGATTTCCGGTAACTGAGACAGTTTAAGTCTGAAATCTCCTCCATGATTACATGGGATAGTGTTATTCTAATATCTTGTGTATGATTACCCAAGACGATAAGGCTGATATTTCATCTATGATTACCTGAGATAGTGCAGGTCTGATATCTCGTGTATGATTACCTGAGATAGTGCAGGTCTAATATCTTGTGTATAATTACCTGAGATAATGTAAGTCTGTTTTTTTAATTAGATTAACTGAGAGAATGTAAGTCTGATATTTCATTTATGATTACCTGAGATAGTGTAAGTCTGATATCTCCTTCATACAGAGCCAACAGAACTCGGCGCCACACACTGGACAAGCCATGTGGTTACAGGATCCATCGTTCATCTTCATGATGAAGGCACCACATCGAGGACACGGTTTGATATCATCTTCTACAAGTACATTGTATAAAATAAATTCAGCAAACAAATGATAAAACTCTTGGTGCTTTTACAGTTACATTTACAGTGTTTAATTATCCATACAGTCAGCATGTTGTGTCTTATCTCCATATACACTGAGGAAACTTCTTTCCCTATTCTGTGAACTACTGTAGAATCACATATATTTGCTGGGTTAAAATTTCGTTGTTTTACACCAAATAAAATTTCGTTGGGGTTTAATTTCCTCATATCGTTATCTCTAAGATGTATAATGTATCCAATGTATAATGTATCCACTTTGGATTTATAAATTCTTGAGTTAAAAATTTGTCAAGGAATTCATTTCATTGATTAATATTGCCAATGAAAATAATGAAATTAAATCCTCAACAAATATTTCTGCTTCTACAGTATAATCCTACCTGTCTGAAGAGGCCACTAGTGGAAGGACGGGTAGCCTCTAATTTCAGGTCTTAAATCATTCTCAGACAAATCTAATCCTGAAGTTTTACACATTTAACAAATGGAGGAGTTAAAAATCAATGTTATAAAATATAATACTTATTGTTTTCAATATATTCCAAAGAAAAAAAAATCTTTCCATGGGTAAAAATGAATGTGGGAAAAATTTCTTGTACAGCAAAGAGAAGAAAATTTAAACCAAAATTGTACTATGAAGCAATCTGGGTAGCCATTATACAACATTTCAGTACAACAGAACTTTTAAAATTCTGAGCATGGATCACAGACCAACACAAACATTTGATTGAATCAGACATCATTCTTAATCTCAGTGACTGGACCATTAACAAGTTCTCCTGTCACTCGAGACAAATTCACTGTATTTGGATGTAATATAAATAGTTCTTACAATATTTAGAAGGACATAGACATGTCTGAGTAGGGGCTATTAGTTCCTTCCAAACACTTGAGAGGGTTTTACTCACTGATTGGGAGGATGGAATGGGGTCATTAGTTCTTAAACAGTTGAAGGACTGAGATACTCAATGTTTTGGATGTCTGAGTTGAGCCTTAAAACTGGGGGACAGTTACTACATGTTAATGTTTTGAATGTCCGAGTACAATCGCTGTTTTAAGATGCCCAATACACTCACTGTATTGGATGACTGCATAAACTCACTGTTTTTAGATGTCCGAGTACACTTGTTTTTTCTAAGAAGACCGAGTACACTCACTGTTTTAGATGAGTTCTCTCATTGTTTTGGATTTTTGGTGCACTTACTGTTCTGGATGTCTGAGTCAGGACCATAACTGATGGAGGCTGAGCGTATGTTGGGTGACCGCTCGGCCCGGGCCGCATCACACGTCTTGTTGGGGTGCCAGTACTGCTTACAGTGATAACAGAAGTAGGTGTCGCAGCCCGGGCGCCCACAGTGAATCTTGGGACACCCCGCACAGCCTGCGGCTATCACTGCATAGCTATAATTAATAACAAGCATGTATTTAGTCGTCAGAAGTATTCAAAGCATCATAAAAATCAATACGCGCAATGTAGTAAGTCTTAAAAAAATAAAACAAAAATCTGATAGAAACATCAGGCTTTAATTTATTATGCAATACAGAACTGAAGGAAGATATGACCTAGACAGGGTATTTTATAATCGAAGATTGTACTATTACATTGAAGTACTGGACTGACTGCATGTGCCATGCAGTCTTACTTAATATGATATGTTCTGCCTCTTATCACACTCTAATGGATTCTTCTCTACGAAAACAAGCCTAATTAGTACCGGTAAACCACTCATGTTTCAAAATAGAGCCCTCACGTCATTCTAAGTCCTGAATAAATGTGAGAAGTATTATACTGTTGAGCTCTGAATGAAGTCATTTATCAGGATAAAGCATGCGACAATTAATACCCGACAATACTTGACAGTGTCAGACTGTTACCACAGCTCACAATGTTGTTTACTTCCAGAAGAAGCCCCTGACGTAACAGCTCAAGAGCCCCCACAATAAATGCTCATCACAGACAATGGCCGCCCTGGGCCCCCAGTCTGCTCTGTTTCAGTCTCTCTCTATTGATTTTACTGGGCATTGTGTAAGAATATAGAGACTTAATTGGCAAGATATGTATCATTCTGTGATATCCTAACTTGTAGAGACAAAGACTTTTCCACTGCTGTACAACCTACTGAGTTACAATGATTCATCCTGCTGCAGGATTCATCTCATCCTTCATTCAAATTCAAGCTGGTATGACAACACTTTCCAATACATGTACTGCATATCATGTCTGTTATATCAGGATGGCCTAAAGGTCCAGTATAAATAGCTGTGCAACAGTTTTATGAATTCTTCTGGCTGAGCGATCTTTGATCACAACATACTGTAATATCTAATGGGATTTCTGATTCACATCATGTCAATAAAATACTCATTTCTCTGAAAACCTCATTCACCTTGGGACTCAAACAAAGGCCATAAGACCTAAACAGCTCGGACATCTGATGATTGCCCATCAATCATGGACATAATCTTGGTTTTGGTTTTTTATTCGGCATTTTAAATCGATACGATATGTTCAGAGAAAGAGATAATGCATTTCAACCCAATATGTATTGTATACAGTAATGTCCCATGTCCAAATGTTTTCAGCAGACTCAAAAATTAAATTACATAATAACCTTCAAATTTAATCATTACTTATACCTTATTTTTGGATTTTAGGTCAATACTAGCTCATGGATCTTGCCCTATTCATCGCTAACGACCTATTTAAGTTTTTAAATTTGATATAAAATTTTACAAAAATTTTAAAAGCAAACCTCTAATACAATCATGAGAGTTTAAATTACTGCTTAAATACTGCTTAAATTTTTGAGTAAATATTGAATGAATTTTTATCAATTTACTGTAGTAATTTATCGTTACCAACTAAATGTAAATAAATATTTTCATCATATATATCTTACTTGAATCGCTAAGACTGATACACCATTCAATCATTAATATTTAATGCATTCCACATATTTTTTGCTTGTAAAGTGTAATGGAAAGCTACGGCAGTTGTAACACTGTAATGCACACAGGGTACTCAAATGTTAAAATGACGAGTTTTCTTATGACGTCACAAATGTTGAACGCTGTAAAATACAACATCATAAGCGAAAATCAAAGTTCACGCTTGTGGCTGTTAAAATGGCTCTTCCATTGATATGAACTTACCCTTAGGGTAAGATAAGAATTTTAAGGTATAAATCACATTTGTAGACAGGCAACAAGTTAAAAAATGTAAATACATGTATAAGCATAAAGTAAAATGGAACCGTACAAAGGGTTATTACAGGAAACTTCATCAGATGGAAGGTAAAACTGATCTGTTTTTTATTATAGAATTATAAGTTTTTCCTCTAGATTCAAAATAAAGCTCGGGATAAAATCTTAACCAGGTGTTTCTGAAATCAGTCTGGGTATTTGTTTATACACAGTCAAGCTCTCGTAAATTATTTAATCAATACAGTAGATATATGGGTTATAGTTTAAAAGTTATTAATAGATAAGTTAGGCTGAGAAAAAATCTTGACAAATAATAACAATGATGTTAGATGGCCAGTAACATTAGTGGGTGAAATAATATCTTTGGTGAACTAATTCATACGTTACTTCAGACTTTACCAACAACAAAGACACTAAGTTGCATGTGCTATTCATGCAGTTAGTACACATGGCAGGGAAGTGAAAACAAGTTTTCAATGAAACAATCTGTACTTAATATTGTGGGTTGAAAATTATGATGCAAATTTACACATTTTATTACGATGTGTAAATTTAAGAAATGCATTTAATTTACTTTTACTTTAAAACAGTAAACAATTAAAAGACAAAAAGCTTCTATGATAACATTGTTGATTTAAACCACGGCCCTTTTTTTTAATTCAAACTAGCTGTAAATTTTTGAACAATTCTTTGAAGTCACCCTATTTAATCTTCTTCTTTTTTTTTTGGAAAAATGGGCTCTAATGCCCTATAAACGGGATCGACCTAAAATCCAAAAAATTTGATATTTAAAAATGTTGATGACGTAAAACAATTGCTCATGAAGACTACACTTGCACGTCTTTTGGTTTTCCCCACACACCTCATACTTGAAACATTACATGGAACAGCACAATATCAAAAGCGGATGTTAAACCACAGTATAAAATTTGTCGTCCTCTTGGCATAACTTTCACTGTATAAGTGTGGTGAATTGAAATTCATTGAAATGAGTCAAACTTGCAACAAACAACATAAAGAAGCAGCCAAGATTAATGAAATAATTACATAAAAAATTTCAAATCCTTTAATTAAAAACCAACAAAAATGATACAAAGAGAAGGAAGTAAAATTGTTAAAGTAAAGAAGAAGTTCTTTTTCTTCCTTTTTGACCACAACAAAATATCACTGTATTAGCTTGGTGCTTTAATTGGGGTTTATTTACTTGGTGATATTTCTGAATAAAACACATTTATATCTGTCAAAGTTAAGACCAAGCAAGCATCCATTATAATTAATTGTAATATATGAGCGTTGCACATTCAATTTATCTAAAAACAAAACTACATTCCATAAAAAAAAGTTTTGTTCTCTTACCCACAGTCAGGGGCTGGGCACCAGCGCACATCGGGATCTGAAACGAGGACTCGCCGAACCATGAAATCCTCGTACTTGTCCATCAGACTCTGGTTCTGTAGAATGTTCCGAATGTCGTTAGGGTGGTACTTCTCCGTACACTCCGGACAGGAAATGTTTATCCGACTCTCTGTGATTTCTATTTTTAGATATGTCTGCAGACAGGTGCTACAGGAGCGATGGTGACACGTCATGATTTCTGGGAAATCCTCTACTGGTCTCTCAATCAAACACAGTGGACATTCCCTCATTCCAGAGGCTGAAATGACCGGCAGATGCTCAGTCTCAGGAACAGTCTGAACTGATTTACTCATCAAATGAACCGAGTGGGCAGGGTCTCGCTCGGAGGATGCTGGACTCAGGCTCATCTCAGATTTACCGGAGTCTGAGTCCAAACTAATCCGAGACTTGGATTTTCCCGTCCTTACTCCAGGATAAAATAGTCGCCTGAGGGAGAACCGGCTCAACCTTCGCCGTTCCGAGCCACGGGAATTTCCAGACGAAACAGACATGGCTGACACTGCATGCACTCCTTCTGAATCCCTCTTTTTCATTGCTATATTAAATATTTCTTCCTGAAAATAAAAATGATACGTTTAACATAAACACTTAAGTTTTACACACTGACCAAAGCTCTGTAATCTTAAAAAAAAAAATACATGAAAATATTTAAGTGTTATTCAATATTAACAATTAAACACTTTATAATTATATATTTATGCCAGTTATCACTGAAATGATTTACAATTGCAGACATTAATATGCCAGATAAGTATCTTTCAGGGATGTGAACATCGTAGACGCATCTAGTTTCTTGTACTTTCACGCCTGCACACTGCTCGACACTTACTTCAATGCACTCTTACTAGATTTTTTCCCTTTGTTATGCTTAATATGTAGTTGATACAACCTAATGAAGTATTTTTCTCTTGGCAATTAAAAAAAACTTAAGAGAAAACAGTAAGATATGAAAGTATCCGATATCACTATAATAGAAAATTCTGAATACGAATTAATCCAACAACAACATACTGAAGATAAAATGTACCGCAGTACACAATTTAAATCATATTATCATAAATATGCAGAATCAGATATCGCCCAGAAAAATCAATCAAATAGAAATAAGACAGCATAGCTGTTGCTCAATAGCATTCAAAACATTTTTCACTGTGAATATTACAGATGGTAAAGATGATCTGTGTGGTGTGTTTGTCATGTTAGTTGGAGTGCGTTGACAGCGACTGCACTTACATCTTCATCATAGTCAGTAGTACTGCTGACAGGATAACAACAACATAACTATCACTAAGAGTTACCAATCATGTGAGTCCTTAACCTAAGGCGTGGTCAGCAGAAGGGTGCATGCCACCCTCACCAAAATTTATGTTGTAGGGTAGGGAATTTTGGCAAGTGCACACGCCTATTCTGATTGTAGTCCCACCACATGCTCTATGGTATAATAAAGTGGTAGAGGAGGCCTTAATTTCAATTTTATTCCCAACCTTCCCCCCCCCCCCCATAAAAAATATTAAAAAAAAAAAATAAACAATTCACCACCACCCCCCCCCCCCCCCAAAAAAAAAAAAAAACCACAATAACAAAATTCAACACAACACACTTCAGTGAGTTTAAACCTTCTTCCTGATTTATTGGTTATACCGAGCGCAGCGAGAGGCGGGCGAAGCCCGCCTCGCGAAGCGAGGATTAATGGTAACACCTATATAAAAGAAAATCAGTGAGAAATGAAAGTTGAATCAGGGGTACTAAGGCCAAAAAAAATTTCTTCCAGCCCTGGGCGCCGCCATATTGGCAGCCATTTTGTTTTCAAAAAGTTAGTTCGATCACTGATTGACTGGTATTTATCGATGTTTATTGCAGCTAAACTCAATTAAAATTTTCCAATGTTTCAATAGAAGGTAATTTGAATTAAAAGAAATAAAAGAGGACACCAGATAAGTTTCAATAGTGCTTCAATCAAGAAACATGACTAGTTCTATGTATGTCTTATCAAATGGAAAATAAAAACATTAACATCAAGGAACTGATCGTTTAGATACTGAATAAAGTATTCAATTTTATTACCGCGGCATTTATATGAATTAAATTGATAAACAATGAAAGAAGAAATAAAAAAAAGTTCGGAATAACGTAACTCTTCGGCTATTTCCGAAGACAAAACGTGTACGTTTTACGTCTGTAACATGACGTCATAATGTAGACTGAGCACGCAACAGTTTGGTTTAACTTTGGCTGATGATTTGAGTAGGCAACCAGGCGGATCCTTCTGTGTGCGTTTTAAATAAATTTTGTTCTACAAAAATCAAACTGCACTGTGTTAAATCTGCGCTCGGTCCAACGGTCACACCGTTTACATATTAATGACTGGTTACATCAAAATGCTGCCACAGAGTGTGACATTTTAATTAACTGGCTAAATAGGGACCTAATACAGACACACAGGCTACATCTCTTTCTTAGAATAAGAATTTGAGTGTAAGCACTTTGACCTACATGTATTTATAAAGAAGACTCATCATTACAGTTTCACAGTTCCATATTTATATATTCACAAACTCTTGGTATGACATGTTTTACAGATTTAATCATATATACTTCAATGTAAACTAAATGAAAGTTGATATTATGATCGTTAATTTTATCAGGGATGTGAATATAGTTCCCTGGTATTGTCCAAGAAAATAAATTTATAGGCAAATGTATCGGTTCTGATAATAATTATAATATCATAAGTATTAACAAATCAAAACCACTTTTACAAATTTGTTAAAAATGGTGAATTATTGAATTCACCTGATCTAAGTGTCTTCAGGTATGTAAAATGTTATGATGCGGAACATGAAAACCTTGATGATCTAAAAATAAATACACAATATAAATTACAACAACACATTCGTCACATTCCTACATTAATTACTCACCTAATCTAAGACTAAACGATATATAATCGTTTTCCTTAAACACATTTGATGCTCTCTCTTTTAATTTCCAACTGAGATATTCGTTTGAATATCGTCATCTCCCCTTTTCTATCTGGCAACCGTTGATGACAGTTGAAACAAAATGGCTACACCCTGCCGGAAGTGAAGGGAAGATTAAGTGACATTAAAAAGGTGTTTATAAACGGTATAATAGATTCGATCATTGCTCTTAGGATTAATTTGTGACATTTTTCATAATGTTACAGAAGCAAAAAAAATTCTGATTAACAGATATGCGGGCAATAAAAATCAAGAGACAGAGAACTAGTTTATGGCCATAGCCAACGTGTTGGCGGATCAAACCTTTTTACATCTTAAATGGCGACGATTGTCATTTAAGCATATAAAGCTAACCTTTTTCCGAGTAAATGAACCGGTCGCATCAAAAAAGCACCATTAGTCCCCATGCTTGAGGACAGGACAGGCAGCCCCCTGTCTAGCGATACTGATCCTTGCATTAGTAATTTTGGCATAGTTTTGTGTGTGTGTGTGTGTGTTATTTTTTATATGTAGACCATCCCTTTAAACAAAGCGTCGACTTTTCAGAAATTCTGGCTAGCAAAAAAGGAAAAAGAGGATTATGCTTATGGTTATGTCTAATTTAACTTCCTAACTTTGCAAAAAAGTGGGGGGGGGGGGGTCCCCATTCAGCAACCCCCACCCCCTCAAAGTTGATAAAAGATAACTTTCGTACTACATTTACACTACTAAGCCTAACGTTATACATAACACATTTTATAGAAATCACTGAAGGAAAAGAACACCTGATCTGGAGCAAGTATAACACCATAGGATTAACAGACACATACGTGGAAGTAGGGATTTGTAAGGGGGTTGGGGGATTGGAAAAGTACTAAAATTTTGCTAATCTACAAATCCTAACTAACCCGTAAAACTCAATTTTTCCAGGAATTTAAAAAGAAAATTGTCTATTAAGAGAGAAAAAAAAACATTGTTACGTGCCTGACTATCAATTTCCGACGAAACAAATTCTGTATGCATATATTTTAGTGAATCTATTTACTTTTCAACTGTAATAATTGCATAATACAAAATACTTCTTTTTTTAAATCAAATTTTACGCTAAAATATTTGAACATCATCTTTATTTTATAATTATAGTTAAACCCGTTTTAACAAGACCTTGGACTTTTGGTAGGTAGCAACAATCTATTTCTTGTTGATTTCAAAGAGCCATAGCTAAGTGCCGAGCAATGAAACAGACAGGCGTTCGTCACGTTGCTGTTTTACACAACCACCCAAAGTCCAAGCTCTTGGTTCTAATGGGCATTGTTAGGGTGGATCTGCTGCCAACCAATTTACATAAGTTGTACATTTTTTACTGCATGATCCCAAACTTTATGTACATCTGATAAGCCCACAACGTATGGAAAGCATTTCATTGTTTAAGTACACACCTTTCTTTGCGTAGATAATTTATATAAAGTGATAATAGAATTTATAAATGATCATATATATTAAGTAGACATACGTGCGCCAAAATATAACTTCTTATCGATCTGCATGTTATACACTAACACTAATCGGGAACACACTACATTAGTATAATATGGAAAATGTCTCGTATGTCATTGGTCAAGCAGGTCGCTTAGATTTCATTCAGTTTTGTTTCCATTAATAGTTGGTTGCATAACTTTTAAAACTGACAATATAAACAATAAATTACCAAGATTTTGGTTGTACGGAATCCCTAGCTTATAAAATAAACTCACTTCTCGATATTCTCTGAGGAAAGTTGAAAAACCGAACTGATTTCGACTTAATAGACTTAAATGTCATCAATTGTTAGAAAAAATATACATGTCATCGCACTTTTTGAGATGCCAGATAAACATAAACTAAAGCATATTTTAGCATTAGAAAAATGTATTTTTTTTGGTTAAAAGTAAAATTTTGTAGGCAGAAATTTGTTTTTCTTGTTTAATTTTAATGTCAACTTTATCAGAAAACTAAAATTACAAAAATATTTTAAAATTAATCGTTGGAATAAGGAAAACTATAGCATTTAGACATACAACTGAGAGAATAGTCAGAAAAAGAGTTATTTCCCCTTTGCATAGATAAAATATATAAAAATTTGAAAATTTAGTATAAAATTAAGTTCGAAAATATCTTGAACCTACCAATAATTTTCTAATTACATCCATGTGATTATATTCACATAAAATAAATAAAACTATCTTGCACAATTTTTAAAGAATTCAAAGTTTTACAAAAAAGTGTGACATCACAGAACACTGGATCTACTTTTTGAATTTATATCATTTTCGAATCGCTCAAATAATTTTTTTTAACTAAAAAGGGTATTTTTCATGAAGAAAGTTAACCCTAAAAATTGATATTGGATAACTTTTTACTTTACTTTTACATTAGAGAAAATGACAAAAGATAAAATAAAAAGACAAAAAACCCCCAAAAAACTACAGTGTACATTCAGGTCCGATTTTAGTACGCATGCACCAGTTTGTATCAATATATTCCAAGGAGTTAACAAAATATTGATATCATGCAAAAAATACATAGATTTTTTCCACTGAAATCTTATCGGTCCACACAATTTGCCCATCTTGTTTGCACATTCACTTTTTTGTTTAGAAGGATTGTTAACGCATAAAAGAAAATATGTTTCCAACCAAAAGCACTCTGTCCGGACAAACAAATATAACTTTTATTGGTACATGTAAGCAGAGACATAAATAACATAATTTACTTTATTTATGTATCTGATATAAGGTACATGTAAAATGTACCACCCAGGATTTTTATATCGTAGAGATTATAAAAAAAATTCAATTTTATGATTTCACGCTATATATACAAGGTGTTATTACTATATTTAATTAAACTTATAACAGAGTTCGCTCAACCAGCATCCCAAGACAGACAAAATGTTTGATTTTTACATATTGTATCGGGTTCGGCATACGGTTATAGGTGGCGCTGTGCAGCTGCCATATTACGCATGATTTTGCCGAAAGTAGACACTTTGAACCGGGATAAATATCAACAATTATCTTTTAAATTAGGACTGTTGTCCTTTTGGTAGTTTGGTGCAGTAACAAAGTGAACGACAATGGCTAGCGTCTCGTACCACATCGCAAATCTCTTGGAGAAGGTGAATTATAGCATCCGCGATGAAAAGTTACATGCAAAATATACAAAACACAATGTATCTATAGGCCTTTATGATGCTCGAATTATGTATATGATATGTATTCATAAAAAGATATGAAACATACAGAGATTGACTTTGAATAAACATAAATCAGATGCACAAACTATTCTTTATTGCTGTATTAGGAATAATAATTCTGTGTTGCAACAAAATTTCAAATTTTAGGGTACAGAATGATAAGCATGTATATTACAGCCAGATAATATACAATGAATTAACTACTGTATGGGTTATGGGATATGCGTTTATATTGTAGATGACTTCCAATGATAAGGATTTTCGGTTCATGGCAACTAACGACTTAATGACCGAACTACAAAAAGATTCTATAAAGCTTGACGATGATAGTGAAAGAAAGGTAAAGACATGAAACAAATCATAAAACTTGTATTGTTGCTGATAGTCAATGAATGATGGAAGTATATTGAAAATACCTTAAAATATTAATTGTGTCGGAAACTTGAAACTTAATCATGCACATATGATACTGGGAAATATGAGCGTTATTCTAAATTATGTATGTGTTTACTTAGAATTATATGTATGTAGTTCAATTTTTCATGTAGTTTCAATTTAATTTATCTAGGTTGTTAGAATGCTGTTGAAGTTACTAGAAGACAAAAATGGAGAAGTACAAAATCTGGCCGTCAAATGGTGCGGATTGATCATGTTTGAATTGTTTCACAATGTTTGAGTTTGCATTATGTTCGAACTTCTTTGTTTTATAATTAGAATTGAATAAAACTTGTGGTTATTATCAACAAGCACCCCAAGGGGACTGATATTAATACAGAATATTATTCTTCAGCTTAAATTCACTAACCTTTGATATTGTGATACATTTACTGATATTGGATATTAATTCAACTTCATATAATTGAGATTTTTTGAATTAGTGCTAGTTTGCTTAAAAATGTTTTGAATCAGGGCTATTTTGCTTATAAAGAATTTCAATCTTTCTCTATATTGTTGTTGAAACTGATAACATTTATACTCACCCACAATATGTTCTTGTTTTTCAGTCTTGGCCCTTTGGTGAATAAAGTGAAAGAGTTTCAAGTGGAGACAATTGTTGACACATTGTGTAGTAACATGATCTCAGATAAAGAACAGTTGAGAGACATATCCAGCATAGGTAAGCTTTCATTGGCTCTTTTATTTACTCTGTATCTCTATCCCAGTCATGAGTATTTATGGGAAATACTGGTACTGTAGAAGCACATATTTTCGTTGGGTCAAACTTTCGTTGTTTTTAAACCAAATAAAATTTAGTTGACATTTAATTTCATCATATCGAATCTCTTTGTATTCATTAATACTTGGGTTAAAAATCCATCTCGGATTTAATTTCGTTGATTTATACTGCCAACGAACATAACGAAATTAAATCCTCAACGAATATTTCTGCTTCTACAGTATGTACCAGTGGTAATTTCCAGCACCAATGTTTCCCAACCAACCCTGATTCTTTTGTATATCAGTAATTGATTTAGGATTTTTATGATATTTTTAAAATTGGTTTAAATGTTTAAATTTATGATATAATCCTTAAACATGTTAAATGAAACATTCCTTTTACAAGGTTATTAAATCTGACATTGTGTACATTGTTGTTTTAACTTTGCTTTATTTTCTTGTAACACATCAAATTTTATTAGATTTGCTTGCTGACAATAAAGGAAAATGAGAAAGGTGGGGGGTGTTATTAAATTTAATGCCATATGTGCATCAATTCTTCTATCAATAGCCACATTTTATATTATTAATAAAACAAAATTAATTCATGCAGGTTTAAAAACAGTAATTAGTGAGTTACCTCCCTCTTCCACTGCCCTTGCAGCCAGTATTTGTAAGAAAATTACAGGGCGTCTGACAAGTGCCATATCTAAGGTAGGCAAATCAAAAATTGACATGGAATTCTTTTACTGTGAAGTAATGACTATTACAGTCTTTATTATCTATCCAAACTGGTGGATAACATGTCTTTGTTATGTCCTTCTTGTATTGTACAATGTTTTTGGTAATATTCTACATTTTCAGCAAGAAGATGTGTCAGTACAGTTAGAAGCTTTGGATATCTTGGGAGATCTTCTCAGCAGATTTGGAGGTTATTTTCTGTCTTTATAATTTCAAAAATTTCATGTCCACATATTTTTGAATTTCTGTGTTTCAAAGTCAGTTGACTCTGTCATATTCTGTGTCAGTCTGACACTTCCCATCATTTCTGTACACGTCGTTATCTTTGATACAGGTCTGTTGATCAGTTTCCACCCCAGCATTATGCAGTCCTTACTACCACAGCTCTCCAGCCCCAGGCTGGCAGTCAGAAAAAGGGCAATCATAGCCATTGGTAAGCTACAAATTAAAAATTTTTTAAACCAAAGCTGTCAGACCTGTTTTGTTGCTATATGGTTCAATCTGATATACATGGTTTGATTGTGTGGTGTTTTGTGACAGGTTATCTGGTGATGAGCTGTAATTACACTCTATTCAATGAACTGATCGAGTTCCTTCTGAACGAGCTGATCAAGAACACCTCCACCTCTACTACCAGGACCTATATTCAGTGTGTGGGCGCCATCAGGTGAGTACGCTCAGTGTGTAGATGCCATCTGAGAATACACTTAGTGTGTGGGTGCTATCAGGTGAGTAAACTCAGCGTGTGGGTGCCATCAGGTGAGTACGCTAGGTGTGTGGGTGCCATCAGTTGAGCACACTCAGCGTGTGGGCGCCATCAGGTGAGTACGTTCGGTGTGTGTGGGTGCCATCAGTTGAGCACACTCAGTGTGTGGGTGCTATCAGGTGAGTACACATCAGTGTGTTGGAACCATCAGGTGAGTGCACTCAGTGTGTTGATGCCATCAGTTGAGCACACTTAGTGTATGGGTGCCATCAGTTGAGCACACTCAGTGTGTGGATGCCATCAGTTGAGCACACTCAGTTGGGGGCACCATCAGGTGAGCACACTTGGTGACCTACATACAGTGTGTGAGTGCCATTAGGTGAGTGCACTCAGTGGGCCTAGAGGTGATACAGTAGGCATGGCAGGACTTTTTGATGTTTGAGTTTTTCAAGTAAGATCTTCCTGCTGTTGCTACGGGCAGGGAACAAATGTTTGATTTTACAATAGGTAGGACACAACCAAAGGTGTTTTTGTGGGCAAGACAGGATTTTCTACTGTAATACATATTGGGAAAAACTCAAATTTTTGGTGTGGGTAGGGCACAAGTACCTGCTGTTATGTATTCAGTGGGCAAGACACTGATATCTTCAGTGAGCAGAGCACAACTTCCTGGTGTAACAATGAGCAAGAGACAATTAGTTTGTTTATAATTAACAGGAAGAGACAATTAGTTTGTTTATAATTGACAGGGCACATTTTATGTTGGTTTAGTGGTCTGTGGATAATTAGCGTTATGTTCAGATTGGTAACTTGGTAGGAATATCAACTAATGGAGAAACATGAAGCCAAGTAAAACCTGCTGATTTTCAGTGGGCTGTGTGATCATTTGACCATCTGTTGTTAGTGAGCGTAGCGTTACTTAATTGAACAAGTACATAAATATATATGCATAACGATGTCACAGTTTCGATCAAAAACACCAAATGAAAAAAATTTTGTGGATATTTATTTGGGTGAGATGATGAAAGTGAAATACTTTGTCATAGTGTACAAGTAATGTACCAAAGTTATCATCCTTTTATTTTTTTTTTCAGTCGACAAGCAGGACATAGGTTTGGAGAGCACTTGGAGAAAATGGTGCCGCCTATCGTTCGGTTCTGTAGGGAGGAGGATGATGAGCTCAGAGAATACTGTCTTCAGGCGTTTGAGTCATTCGTACGCCGCTGCCCCAAGGAAATATCACCTTTTGTTCAAGAAGTATGTACTCTAAATTCAGATATAATGAAAAGTATCTTATTTAATGGTAATGTAATTTCCGTTTGATGACTGTAACTATAAAATGGCATCTGTTGACTGTCCACAGATAATCAAGATCTGCCTATTATACATTTGTCACGACCCAAATTATAATTACGATGACGATGATGATGATGCCATGGAAACTGAAGATGATGAAGAAGATGAGTAAGACATTGTTAATATATCGAACTGATAAGATGATGTGTTCAGAAACAAAGTTAAAACTTACTATTGAAATTTTTGATGTACATTGCAATGTTGATGATGTTGATTGAAGGGAAGAAGATGAGGAATACAGTGATGATGATGACATGAGTTGGAAGGTCAGGCGTGCTGCTGCTAAATGTCTGGACGCTGTTATTGGAACCAGACACGAAATGTTGATGGATTTTTACAAAAATGTTTCTCCAGCACTCATTGCAAGATTTAAAGGTGAAGGTTATTTTCATTGTGTGTTAAAAGCAATGAGGGGTCTGACCATTGATTACAAGATGATGTTCTAACCATTAGTTATACATGTGCAGTCAAATTTTGTTATCTCAAACTAGATGGGACTGTTTAAAAACTTCGAGATATTCGAGTATTCGAGATATTGAGGGTTAAATACTTAAAAATTAAGTGGTTGGGACTTAAAAATCATTACAACATATCCATTGTAATCGAGATATCAGTGTTTACGATATCGAAGATCAACTGTACTTGTGTGTATAATTCTTTGACCATTGGTTACAAGAGGCCTGGCACTCTGACCCCGAGATAAACTTGTGAGTACACTGTGTAATTCTTTGTCTGGTGTTTTTAGAGAGAGAAGAGAATGTGAAGGCAGACATCTTCCACGCTTTTGTGACCCTGTTAAGACAGACTCGACCAACAATCACATCAGACCCCGACGCCATGGAACAGGATGGGGGGTGAGGGTTCTGTGATTACTTTAACCAATCAAAACTAGGAAACCAATCAGAGTCCAAAACTTGCTTGAATAATTTCTGTTATAGTTCTGATTTGGAAATGTTGATTGGATACTTTTTTAACAATAGAGTTTTACAGTTCAATGTTTAAAGGATAAAAAGTAAATGACAAGAATGAATTTTATAACATTAGACAGTGTAGGAAGAGTAACCTTTTGACCTTTTATAGTAACATTCTGACCTAAGAGAGTAACCTTTTGACCTTTGAGAGTAACCTTTAGAGTAACTTTTGACCTTTGATAGGCCGGTGTCCATGCTGCAGACCCAGATCTCGGACATTGTGAAGGCCATCCACAAACAGCTGAGGGAGAAGAGCGTCAAAACCAGACAGGGCTGCTTCAGTCTCCTCACGGAACTGGTGCTGGTTCTCCCAGGGGCACTAGCTAAACACTTTGATCAACTAGTACCAGGCATAATATATTCACTGGGGTAAGAAGGAATCATAAAAAAATACTTGTTAGATGTGTACAATGATTTATTACATTAGATTTGGATTTAATGGTTTATGGTGTATAGTGAACTGAGACGGTTATTTTTGACTTTCAGAGACAAGAATTCCAGTTCCAACATGAAGATAGACACTCTGTCGTTTCTGAACACGATCCTGATCCACCACCAGCCCGCGGTGTTCCTCCCCCACATCAAGATCCTGGTGCCGGTAAGAGTCCTCGATCAATCAGTGTCCAGCCCATGGTCATTACAAAGCCAGTCTGGTGTTTTATTTTAGTGTGCTATTGGTTTGCATTGACTGATCTTTCACTTCATTATCTCGTAGTAAAATTGTTATAAAATTACAGTAATAGCAATCAAACCCAATAATTGTTGAACATTGATCAGAGGAAAAATTTTGAATTCTTGCTCAGAAAAGAGCTTTGTTATGCTCTTTCAAATGTCCATTGATCTGTAATCTATGCCATATTGTAAATAATCGTTTCATCTGTTCTTTGGATTTTTTGCAGCCCATTGTTCATGCAGTGTCCGATCCTTTCTACAAAATCACCTCGGAGGCCCTCCTTGTGACACAGCAGCTTGTCAAGGTCATCAGACCCCTGGGTAAGCAGAAACAAGAGATCATTTATTTACTTCCATAGAAAATTATCAACAAAATATTCACAATATCATTAATCCTTCTTTCTTCATTTAATAAAATATTAAGAAGACTTTGTTATCGTTTTTTCAGAGGAACCTGTACAGTTTAATCATAAGCCATTTGTCCCTGAGCTTTACCAGTGCACACTAAAACGGCTGAAGGCCGCAGATATTGATCAGGAGGTCAAGGAGAGAGCAATCTCATGCATGTAGGTCAAGGTTACAGTAAACCTGTTTTGCTTTGCTTTTTCTTATAAATTAATATCAGATTGAGATTTTTTAATGCAAGTTCATAAATTGGATTTAGGTGGGATAATGTGCATTGTAAATATTATAAGGAAAAACAATATCAAAAAACTAATAAGATCTATGTGAAATGTGCTTACGTATGCCTTCAGGGGACAGATAATACGCAACATGGGTGATAGTTTGTCTTCCGAGCTCAGGGAGTGTCTGCCTATCTTTCTGGAGAGGTTGAAGAACGAGATCACACGACTGACTGCTGTTAAAGCCCTCACCATGATTGCTGGGTAAAAAAATAAAAGAATTCAATAAGTCTTTATAAAAAATAAATTAAACAAATAAACCTATTGTATCTGTTGTTTTAATTATATTTGCAGGTCGCCCTTGAAGATAGATCTAAAACCAGTATTGGTAGGTCCAGCTGTTTAATGAATACAATGACACAAAGAGTACATAAACAGAAATGTTAAAACATGTGTCACTTATCACTGGTGGTCGGATACCATTAAACAAATTGTAACCATAGTGTTTACTGATCTGATAGGATCAATCAGGTGTAACATTTTATTGTAACCATAGTGTTTACTGATCTGATAGGATCAATCAGGTGTAACATTTTATTGAGATACGACTGTGATTTCAGGATGAAGGAATACCTGTGTTGGCCTCATTCCTACGGAAGAACCAACGAGCCCTGAAGCTGAGCACGCTCACTTGTCTCGATGTCCTAGTCAAATGCTATGGTAGGTGATTTCATTGTTAAAGGTTACAGAGAATGCATTAAATCTGTAGATCTATCAGAATTCATTGATATTTTCAACAAGAGGTTACAGTAGATAATACCAGATATACATGTAACAGGATACACTTGGTTTAAGTGTATATTGAATTTCCTCATAACTTTTAAGTGAGTTTTTTCAAGCATCACTACACAATGTATAATCTTTTAGCTTAATAATGGATGACCCTGCCTTCTTTTTGAAGTAAACATTAAATTCTGTAACAGTAAATCTCAATGACTCTGTACATTGTGTCTAGTATGATCATTGTAAAGAATCTATAGAGAACAAAATGAGTACATTGTACTGTATTACAGTGATTAGTCAGTGCATGAATCCTGTTTTCTTCAGGGGCGTCCTTGTCCTCCAACATGATCTATGAAGTCATGAATGAGATGTCTCCGCTCATCAATGAGAACGACCTTCATGTGTCTCAGGTCAGGGGTCAACATGTCTGTAAAATAATACACATCGAAATATTGCCAGCTGTTTGTTATGCTCCATGTTTAAGTTTCTAGAAATAAAAACCCAATATCAAATTTCAAGTTTATCTTTTAACAAAGGTAATGAAATTTTCTCAAAGCAATAAGCTCTTCTTTTTTTACATGCCTACGTGTCCATTTTTTTCCAGTTGACCTTGAACTTGCTAACCTCGATTTCCAAGACGCACAAGTCATGTATGGCCAGCCTGCACAATGAGATCCTGCCCCAGATTCTGCAGCTGATCCAGTCACCCCTGCTACAGGGCGGTGCCCTCACTGCCCTTCTGGAGCTGTTCCAAGCTCTGGTATTGACCGGTTTACCTAAGCACGGCTTTAGGGATTTCCTACAGGTACTTGTAGTGGAAACTATTACTGCAGAATCTATTATGTTTCTGGGGGCTCAATTTTTAAAAAAATATCATTACCCCTTACCCATGAATCAACATTCCTAGCAAATAATAAAACACTGTCTTAAATCACAATTCAAATCCATGACTTACACCCCAATTAGTCTTTAAGATTGACAGGCCACAAATATTAGCCCCCCACAACATAAAATGATTCCACAGTAAATATGTATGACCTGAACATTGGAAAAAAACCTTGGATCTGTTTGATTTTGATAGCAAAGAATGTTTAGTCACTTACCAGAACTTACAAGTTTGTAATTCAACTGAAAAGCCCTCAGGTCAAATTATGTTGATTTCTTGTATGAAATTCAATTTTAGTAAGAATTTTTATATTTTGACTTGCAGCTGTTAATCACTCCCATATATAACCCCACAACTACAACTAGCATGGGATTCGCGGTCCATAAACAGGTGAGTACTGCATCAACAACATACACAGATATTGTTCTAGGATCCTTGAAATAAGCACTGAATTCAGAAAGTGTTCAGACTAAAGTGTAAAGTGATTACTGTTGTTTCAGAAAAGTAAAGAAGGGTTTTTGTTGAAGGTATTTGATGGAATTATGAATATTCCTGTTCATGTACAGTTCAATTTTTTCAAGGTGTTGAAAATCTTTGATATAGAAAAAGTGCCAAACTTGGAAATACTTAAAATGGATAGAATAAATCATAAATCAATAATTTAATTGATGTAATTTGCCAATTTTTTGTTGTGTTTTAGGCCTTCCATTCCATCGCCAAGTGTGTGGCAGCCCTGACGATGAAATGCCCGGGCGAGGTCAATAATGTAGTCATACAGTTTGTAAAGGATGTCAAAAACCCTAAATCTACAGACTCCATTCGATTCTTTGCTCTATTGGCTCTTGGTGAAATTGGCAAACATATGTAAGACTCTTTATCTTTCTTCATTTGTTGAACAATCTCAGCAAAAAGGCATGAATTAATATTATGATATAATAATGTGACTTTGATGAATGAGAATTTGATTAATACTTTCTTTATGTGACT
The DNA here is from genome assembly GCF_963853765.1 of Magallana gigas. Taxonomy (NCBI): domain Eukaryota; kingdom Metazoa; phylum Mollusca; class Bivalvia; order Ostreida; family Ostreidae; genus Magallana; species Magallana gigas. Next base: position 54,206,370 of record NC_088857.1, on the reverse strand, counting down.
TTCAGCACACCAGAATAAAGTTTTTCTGAACAAAATTTTAAAAATGAAAGTGTCTTTTAATACCAGAGTTTGTCTAGAATTTTACCTTATTGTTTTCTAACCCTATGTTTTATTTGCGTCTTCAGAGACCTGAGCGGACACAATGAGATTCAGACTGTGATCTTAGATTCTTTCTCTTCACATAATGAAGAAGTCAAAGCGGCTGCTTCTTATGCTCTAGGTATTTGTCTTTCTTTTTCTGTCTTTTTCTTTGTCTCTTTATAATGTTTTATACATGTAATTGAATTGCATACTAAAGTGTACTTTACTTGGAATGATTTTTTATCAATTTCAAAACAATATACATTTCTTTTTTACAGGAAATGTAAGCGTAGGAAATCTACCCAAATTTTTACCATTTGTTCTAAAAGAGATAGAAAACCAGCCTAAGAGACAGTACCTACTTCTCCATTCTTTAAAAGAGGTAAATCCCAAACAAACCCACTGCTGGTGAACCTGTTATCATGATGAGATATTGTTTGATTTCTATGTTAAAGTTGGACCTGAAAGCTATTTGTTGTCCCTAAATACATTTTCATGCTAAGTAACTTATCTTTTTCAGATCATCAGTTGCGAGTCGACTTCTACAGCAGGAGTGGACAATCTGAAGCCCTATGTAGCCTCTGTATGGTCAGTATGCCTATTTCAGTGTCAGATCAGCACAGTTGATGTTTATCATGAACATTACTTACAGAGTATAAGTAAAGTAACTGTATTTAATTATGTAACTTGTACAGAAACTGCAATATACATTTAACTGCTGATGTTAATTATTATTTCTTCCTGAAGGGCTGTAAAATGGTGAAGTTTATTTCTTAAGAGGACAGTTATGTAAGGTATGTTGTAAGTTCTGACTTTCCACTTGCTACCTCTTAGGTCCATGTTATTTAACCACTGCGAGTGTCCTGAGGAGGGGACGAGGAATGTGGTGTCGGAGTGTCTGGGGAAACTGACGCTGATAGACCCCGCCAATCTCCTCTCCAACCTGAAGAACCATCTCAATTCCCAGTCGGCCCTCACCCGCAGTACTGTGGTCACTGCCATCAAGTTCACCATATCAGATCAGGTCAGTGTAATGTCACGCTGGGGACTTGAAAATCTGACCATACGTAAGATCGAATAGTAAATGAATTAGTGTATTTCAATTTATTTTAATTTCTGTACAAAATCATAATGAAATAAATATTTTTTTAGTTCTATGATTTGTCACACACATCCTCCCTCACCCCTATATAAAAGAATTACAAAGATTTATAGAAAAAAGTATCTAAATGTAATATTAACTGAAGTTTTAAATTGATATAAAGTTACATGTAGTTTTTTCAAGGATTAATTTTTTACTTGTCTCTGTTTATCATCATATATTGTTGGATTTTTTTTACAGCCTCAAGGAATTGACAACTTGTTACGTAACTGTATAGGAGATTTTCTGAAGACATTACAAGATCCTGATTTGAATGTACGGCGTGTGGCATTAGTAACATTTAATTCTGCTGCTCACAATAAACCGTCTTTGATCAGAGATCTGTTGGACAAAGTGCTGCCCCATCTTTACAATGAAACCAAAGTCAGGGTAAGCCATGTCTATCATCCATATGCCAAATCCATACAGCAATAGTCTCTCAACATAATGTTTGATTTAGCTGCAAGGTGAATAAGATAATTGTGTGATGTTAGAAATGAGGTTAAAATGGTTGAATGTTTTGTGTTGCAGAAAGAGTTGATTCGGGAGGTGGAGATGGGTCCTTTCAAGCACACTCTTGACGATGGTCTGGATATACGGAAGGTGAGTTGTCAGAGGCCATCGTTTATTAGTTGTATCAGATCTAGAGGCTAAAGATTTAAAATTTTCAGGATCTTGAATTAAAAATTTTATTTTTCATGATAACTCGTCATCAAACTCTCTGATCGTTGTCATGTTTTAGAAAATTATCAATATTACAAAATAAAAGTTATGGAATTTTAAAGGAAAACTGAAATGAGATGTAGCTGTGTGGCAATCGCTTCACTGTTTATAATGTAACTGAGACATCAGGATAAAGGACAAAACTTTATTTTTTTCTTATAAGGATTCCATTTAAACTCACATTTGGTATATTATGACATGATATTCTCATTTCTGATGCATGTACTTATTGATATGAATACTTTTACATACACTATATTTCCTTTTCCTGTATTTATGTCGTGTTTCTGTCACTGTCAGGCTGCCTTTGAGTGTATGTACACCCTGCTGGACTCGTGTCTGGACCGGCTGGACATTTTTGAATTTCTGAACCATGTGGAGGATGGACTTAAGGACCACTACGACATTAAGATGCTGACCTATTTAATGCTTGTCCGTCTGGCTCATCTCTGTTCCAGCGCTGTGTTACAAAGTCAGTCAATGTTTTGTTTGATCCCTGAATATTAAACAAGTGCATGAAGAATAAAAGTTGAACTTAATTTAGTAGCATTTTTGCTGTGATACATGTTACAGAGTTAACTGGTAAATACTGATAGTACCCCAAACCAGCTTTAACGACAGTGTTAGAGATTATAGTAAATAATGAAAATTATATGTAGTTCAGCAGGTCAAAAGATAATTTATAACATTGCCTTGGTTACAGGACTGGACCGTCTGGTGGAACCTCTCAGAGCCACCTGCACCACCAAAGTAAAGGCCCACTCTGTCAAACAAGAGTTCGAGAAACAGGACGAGTTGAAGCGGTCAGCTATGAGAGCGGTGGCATCCCTACTGGCTATACCTGATGCAGGTAAGAAGTCATGAGATCACTCCCTCCTCTCATGTTACCTTCAAAGTTAGGTTCTGTCTGGTTAATAGGTTAAGTTAATGTATTCTCAGATTGATGCAATGATATATATTTGTTGTAAATTGTAATGAAATCTTATCAAAGATATTAATATAATTAAATTTGAGTATAAAATAGAAGTATATAAAGATGGATGTGATCGATTAAAATTAGTTGAGTATTAAGGTATCCCACTCCTCAATGTTTTTGTATCAAGAATTTCTTGAGAAGTATTCTATTGAAATCTGTAGACAAAACACACTTAAATGATACAAAGATAATGGGAGGTCAGTGTTCATCCCTCTGAGTTATGGTCAATTAAATTTGACCTTTTTGTACCTAAAATGCGATTTCAGCCTGATTAGGATTTGTTGTAAGAAGTTTTGATTAAGCAAACTCTTTTCTTAAAATGTTGTTTTTAATTATGTACAATGGTCACACTGAATAGAGGGATTATGAAAAAAAAATTTGCATGAAGCTGCATAAATGTTTGTATGACCTTTTTGTACTTAAAATAGACAATTTTTATAATAGTTACAATTTGATTTGAAATAAAAACATTTTGAATATCAAGAATTTTAGAAGATTAATCCAGTTTGCCTACATATGTATTCAGTATCATTTTGACATAATAAAACAGGGGGGTCAGTGATTTCAAATTTTAGATACATGGCTTCAAAGGTAAAATTATTGCAAAATTTGGCTTTAAAAAATTCAGACATTTTCTATATATTTGCATGATTTCATGCTAAACGTCTATCATTCTCTCAAAATTTAGTTTAGTACAAGTCATAGAGAACCTATAGAACATGTCACAAACCTATCAAATGTTAAAAATGAGAACAATGAATAAAGTATAATAAAAAGAAAAGTATATTGAAAATTCATAAAATTGCTTGTTTCTGTCATTTTCGACTAAAAAACCTTCCGCACGAGAAAATAGTTCCCCCCAAAACTTGTTCGTTTCTTGAATTCAAATAGATTTTCTTTACGAATGTTGTGTAATTATGAAATTATGATCTTTTTGTGAGGTTTAAATTAATAAAATCATATTCATTTAAAATATAATGAACGTCTGCGCAATGAAATAAAAACATGAGGAGTGATATACCTTAAGGTCATAAAGGTATCCTTTGGTTGTTTTATAAACATTTGATGACAGATAGATAGATGTCATCATACATATAAACACACATTTGATTTTAATTTTATCTCTGACCCTTTTTACAGACAAAAGCCCACAGATGAACGAGTTCTTGTCTCAGATCAAGCAGAGCACGGAGCTGGCGGCCATGTTTGAGAGCATTCAGAAGGACGCCCAGACATCCCCCACAGACATCATGATGATGGACACCAGCTGAGTCAGCCAAACTCTTGAAAGCCTGTCTGGGTCTTTGGAGTGTTTGTGTAAAAGGATAGAAAGAGTCATTGACATTAAGTGCTGTGTTTCTGTTGAAATGATGAACGATAAACTCTGTTTGTATGGAGTGATTGTTCCTGGTAAATGTACAAACTAATGTTTCTTTCGCTGTTTTAATTTTGTTTGATACTTCTCTAAAGTGCTGTTACTTCCTATAGTGCTGCTCTTGTTATGTGTTATAGGTAAAAAATAAATTGAGAAGAATTTATCCATTATAGAAATATGACATCATATTTGATGTTTGATGTATACCTTAGGAATTATATCTGTTTTAGCAATGTGATACAGGAGGAAGGTGATATGTATGAAATAATGATACATACATCATAAGTTCATGTATTTACTGTTACAATGCAGCCATCTGCTAGACTTTTTAACACCAAATCCAATTATATGAAACTGAAATAAGTTATCTATATGTAGCTCAATTTGGATTTGTTTAGAGATATCCCAGCATAATAGATGAATGTAATTTTAAAGACATAAAAGATAAAAATGGACTAAATATGGGTTTTATTTTGCATGTGGAGGAATATCTTGTTGGTAGGATCAAATGATGTATAAGAATGGATAAGAAACGTGTACAAATATTTAATTGTATTACGATTTTCATGCTCCATTTTTGCCTCCTTCACACAGTTTTAGATATGTAAATCTGGTACTAAAAGCCTTTGATTTAATCAAAATGACATGAGAATAGTGACAATTTTATAATATTGATGTTAAACAAATGAACTCTTTATTAAAGTTACAAAAAGTTCCGTTTTGCAATTATGTGACATCTAGAAGAAGTTACAAATTACGTGCTGAAAAACATTGTCATATTGCTAGAATAAAAACTTATCAAAACATGTAAAAACTTTTCATTTTTAGCTCACCTGAGCTGAAAGCCCAAGTGAGCTATTCTGATCACATTTTGTCTGTTGTCCGTCTGTCTGTCAGTCTGTCCGTCTGTAAACTTTTCACATTTTCAACATTTTCTCAAGAACCACTGGGCCAACTTCAACCAAACTTGGCACAAAGCATCCTTAGCCTAAGGGGATTCAAAGTTGTGAAAATTAAGGATCACGCCCTTTTGAAAAGGGAGATAATTAGGAATTTATGAAAATTTTCGAGAATTTTTAAAAAATCTTCTTCTCATTAACCATAAGACCAGGAAAGCTGAAACTTGTGTGACAGCATCCGCAGGTAGTGTAGATACAGAATTGTGAAAATCATGACCCCCAGGGGTAGGGTGGGGCCACAATGGGGGTTGAAGTTTAACATAGCAATATATAGAGTAAATCTTTAAAAATCTTCTTCTCAGAAACTAATCGGCCAGGAAAGCTGACACTTGTGTGGAAGCATCCTCAGGAAGTGTAGATTCAAAGTTGTGAAAATCATCACCCCCGAGGGTAGGGTGGGGCCACAATGGGGGGTCGAAGTTTTACATAGGAATATATAGAGTAAATCTTTAAAAATCTTCTTCTCAGAAACTAAACAGCCAGGAAAGCTGAAACTTGTGTGGAAGCAACCTTAGGTAGTGTAGATTCAAAGTTTTGAAAATCATGACCCCTGGGGGTAGGGTGGGGCCACAATGGGGGGGGGGGGTCAAAGTTTAACGTAGGAATATATAGAGCAAAACTTTCGAAATCTTCTCAGAAACTAATCAGCCAGGAAAGTTAAAACTTGTGTGGAAGCAGCCTTAGGTAGTGTAGATTCAATGTTGTGAAAATCATGACCCCTGGGGGTAGGGTGGGGCCACAATGGGGGGTTCGAAGTTTTACATAGGAATCTATAGAGTAAATCTTTAAAAATCCTCTTCTCAGAAACCAAACAGCCAAGTAAGCTCAAACTTGTGTGGAAGTATCCTCAAGTAATGTAAATTCAAAGTTGTGAAAATAATGACACCCCCGGGAGTAGGATTTGGCCATAATGTGGGGGGGGGGGGTGTCAAAGTTTTACATAGGAATATGTAGAGTAAATCTTTAAAAATCTTCTTCTCAGAAACTAATCAGCCAGATGATTCTTTATAATTGTTAAGACTTTGGCCCCAGGACAATTCTTCGGCCTCACGAGAAGGTTCAGAGTTTGATGTAGGTTTATATCCCATATATAAACAATTGTTAAGGATCTTTTTGAGAACTACGATACTCAACATGTAATATGACTATAAAACCACCCTGTTAGGAAAGGGACTAATGATTATGAACATAAGAATATCCAGGGCGAAAAATGGATTTTATTTTTACAGGATCTACATGTATTATTGTACATTGTCCAAATTGTTTGTATTATGACTCCATTAATCTGATTTTATCGTACCTATTGTTCCTCAGGTGAGCGATGTGGCCCATGGGCCTCTTGTTTGTGTATGTGATAGAGCAACATTAAAGTTTTATATACATCTACATGTACATTTGCATTTCAGTGCTACAACAAAAATTGAAACACCTTATTTCTTTAACGGCATACCCAAATTCAGAATCAATTGTCATCTATTAGAATATCCGCAAACATCACAAGTATGTTGATATAATTATGTTATGCTGGAAATATATTAATTTCGCGTTTATCTGCCCAATTCTATTTACTCCAGGTATTGAATCACCTTTACCATACCTGTAAGATAAAACCCCACCCACAGTCTCCCCTCGCTGTCCACACCCAACCCTGTGGGATTTTCTAGCCCACAGTCGTCTACACATCTCAGGAATTGTCCGTTCTGATCGAGAATGTGTAGACAGGAATTTCTTGCATCGACCACGATGATATGACCTGTGATGTCATTCGTCACAACTTGCCTGGGACTAAAGGGCTTCTGTCCTCTTGGAGGTTGGTTGTTGTATCTGAAACGAACTTTTCCTCTCCTGTCTAAAACGACCATGACGTCAGCATTCTGGTCACTCGCCACTATGTCCTCATTAATGTTTTCTGAAAGAAGCAAAGCGTATTTTCCTCTTTGAAATAAAGGAAAACCATTCTCGTCTTTGTCGATGTCTTGCGCCACCGTTTCTCCCTGATATCGAACAATTTTATGCTGGCTACTGTCAGTTGTACCAATACTGACCAGAATGTCCCCAGATCTAGAGCAGTGCAGTCCCTCAGGGTGCCATCCTGTGGGGGTAGTGATCAGGGTCTCTGTTTTTCCATCTTTGACAATGTTTATTGCTCTGTGTTCCCTGTCACTGTACACCATCTCTCCCTGTCTGTTAATAGTTAGGTCGGATGGAAACCTTTCACATGTACTTTTGACAGTTTGTGGTTCAGGTCCAACAAGGGATATAAATTTTCCTTTTCCACTTACCCATGCACTTGTTGAAAGAAGACAGACAACCCGACACAATTTTTTCACGTGTGTTTGAATAACTGCAACAACTTTCGATTTCTTGGGTAACGTCATGGTGGGTAAAAAGGATGCATCATCCATCAATGTCTGTGTTAGTTTAGCCGTGTATCTCCCTATTGTCACGCTGTGTTTCCCATCCTCTGTGTTTGTCTGAAGGGACGGCTGTGGTAAATCGGGTATATATGGAGACTTCCTGAATTCTGCCAGTTTGGACTTGTAATTGTTTATTAGCGACATTCTGTTTAAGCTCAGAATATCTTTGTTTTGTTGAACAGTTTGAATCATACTACATTTCTGACTACTTAATTGAGATTTCACGGAATTTAAAACTGCAATGTGATGATCTCTCAAAGAATGCATACGGGTATTCAGTTTGTCAAATATGTTGTCCACTTCTAAATGCCATCGTTTTCTCTGATCTTTAGTTTGTTTTTCGAAGTCTTCAAAACGGGAATTGATTAAAGAAATCTTGTTGTCAGTCAAAATATCTAAAGTTTTGTTTTTTGGTAATATAAACTTCTCGATTTCATTTGTTTCATTCTTGATAGTTTCTTTTTTTCTTCCGATGAGACCACTGATGTCAAGAACTGTATGACCTTTATGGGGACCTGTGGCACATTGAATGCAAGCAGGGACATCGCATATCTCGCAGTGAGCCTCACATTTCTGTTTTGGATGAGTAGAACATTGAGGATACTCTAGCTGTACCGTGCGATCTGTGAAAGGAACAATGTTGTGGGGTCTAGACGATAGGTCGTTAACATGTTTGTTGATGCATTCTCTACACAGACCAATCTGACAGCTGTTGCAGAACTGTTGGACCGATTTCAGACAGAGGTCACAGGTAATGGCTATCTGAGCCCATGTGATTGCAGTTGCCATTTGCTTTTATTTACTATCTCCACAATTGATAATGGAAAAAGTTTACTTTTGAGCGTCTTTTTAGTTTTTCAGCATGGTCTTTAGTAGCTTAGCTCAAACATTCAATGTTCTGCAAGAGTAAAAAAATATATCTAAATCTTTTAACGTTCTCCGCCTAATACAACACCAATTTTAAATTATGAAAATATATGGATTATTGCATTTTATTATTAAACGAGACTAACGAGACTTTGTATACAAGTATTATTTCTGAGGACAAAAAAAAAATTAAAGCAACTTTTCCAAAGAATTCCTTTTGGAAGTAAACTAAAAACAGTTTGAAATTTAACATACCTGACTTCGTTCATCTGTGTGCAGGGAGGTTATACGGTATTTTAGTGAATATTGTTTCCCCGCAGATCTATCGGGGCATGGTGCTCTTTTTATTCGAACTGACTAGAGATCGTGTGTCTGTAGGGTATTTAAAACCCGTAGGAAATAATTTACATTTTGGTTACTAATAATCATACATTTTTGAATCGCCATGTTTTTTGTGACCAAAACCCCCACTTCGTGATTATTTAAGAAAAAAAGTCTCATAAAACTTTAGATATCACCTGTCATCAATCTTACCTATTAGGTAACACAGGAACTTTAATGTGATAGCATTAAAAATAAATGCATCGTTTTGCAAATAAAAAGATACGCGGAAAAATGCATCCCCCACATGGGTTAAAAATTGAACGGTAAATATTTAATTTATTAAGAATGTTGTTTACTCAGGGTTTGAGTTCTCAAATTCGGATTGTTATTAAGTTCAATGTCATGGGTAAAATTTGTTCTAAACACTAAAAGTATTTATGAAATGAATTATTTTTGACAAGCCATTCGATATTTTTACTATATTATGGAGTTAGGCCCAAACAAAGTTGGACTTTTAGCAAAACAGAGGAAATTCGGACTAAAATATTAGATTTTGTTTTTCACTGAAATATTTTTGTTAGTACTGTAATATAAAGTTAAGATTTAATTTGTTAGTGAACTTAATTTTGCATATTTTCTGTTGGTTTTATCAGGCAAATTTACATATTAAAAAAATGAATTATAATGGAGTTGGCCCCCCCCCCCACTTTTTTGGAAGTTAGTAAAAAATTGGTATGAAAATTAGGAAATGAGTAGTCAAATTGAAGTTACCTCCTCTCCCCCCCCCCCCCCCCCCCCCCACGGATTAAGAATTTCATGATTTGGAGGGGAAAATTTTGGTAGGGAAGAATTTTTTTTTGGAAGTATAGTTGAGTCTACCCCCCCCCCCCCCCCCCCCACGGATTAGGATTTTGAAGATTTTTGGAAAACTTTAAATGTCCCTTTTTTTGCTTGTCAAGATTTTTTGGATGGGTCTGGCCCCCCCACTTTCAAAAACGATGCTACGTACCTGGGTTTTATCTCACTTTTTCGTTTAGATATTCTAATGGCACACACTACAAAAATATTGAAAAATGCTTAAAAACGATTTAAGACACTATATCTCAAATTTTTTATATAAGACCTCATATAACTTTTATGCCAGTAGATTATGGTATCTCACTCCTCATGTTTTGATTTCATTGCGCAGATGATCATTATATTTGAAATGAATATGATTTTATTTATTTAATCATCATAGATAGATTATTATTTCATAATTACACAACATTCATAAAGAAAATCCATTTGAATTCAAGAAACAAACAAGTTTTTTGGGGAACTATTTTTTCGTGCGGAAGGTTTTTTAGACGAAAATGACAGAAACAAGCAATTTCATGAATTTTCAATATACTTTTCTTTTTATTATACTTTATTCATTATTCCCATTTTTAACATTTGATAGGTTTGTAACATATTTTATAGGTTCTGCGTGACATGTACAAAATCAAATCTTGAGAATGTGATAGCCGTTTAGCATAAAATCATGCAAATATATAGAACTTGTCTGAATTTTTTAAGCCAAATTTTGCGAGAATTTTACCTTTGAAGCCCTATATCTAAAATTTGACATAACTGACCCCCATGTTATATTATGTCAAAATGATACTGAATACATATCTAGGCAAACTGGATTAATCTTATAAAATTCTTGATATTCAAAAAGTTTTTATTTCAAATCAAATTGAAACTATTATGGAAATTGTCTATTTTAAGTGCAAAAAGGTCACACAAAAATTTATGCAGCTTCGTACAAATTTTTTGCGTAATCCCTCTATTCAGTGTGACCATTGTGCATAATTAAAAACAATATTTGAAGAAATAAGTTGGCTTAATAAAAAATACTGACAACATATCCTAATGAGGATGAAATTGCATTTTAGGTGCGAAAAGGTCAAATTAAATAGGCCATAACTCAGAGGGATGGATACTGACCCCCCCCCCCCCCCATTATCTTTGTATTTTTTAAGTATGTTTTGTCTACAGATTTCAATGATATACTTCTCAAGAAAATCTTGGTACAACAACATTGAGGAGTGGGATACCTTAAGGTCAATATACCTAGTTTAATGCTATAAATGTTTTAGCATTTATTTATCATCATTCATTTTTTTGTAAAATTGAATAAAAAAAAGGTAGGAATTTGAAAACTGATGGAGGAAATTTGGACTGTGATATTCATAAAAAATGTGAATGAAAACTTAATGCTTTGTGTCTGTTTAGTGTCACTGCTATTCATAAACTGTATTTTATTTTTAAAAGAGTTTAACAATTTGTATTATTTTCACAATTAAGAAAATTTCAATCATTGTGTAAAATTTTAAGGGACTTTTCTTAAATTTTCAAAAAATAATCAGTGGCCATTATCTCAAAAAGTAGGTCATTGACCTACTTTTTTGATAGTGAAAAATAGCACTACCAAGATAGGTCTTTAACACACAATAGATGGTTTTTCATTATCTTCAGTAGAATTTTTTTTCATTCTGAGTAAACGTATACCTTAACTATCTTTAATAAATAAAATAATTTCAAGGTGAATAATATTTTATCATTTTTTTTAATTTGTTCTATTTTGTAATGCTATTTTACATCCTTTCCAGATTAAGCTGAGGGCGCCTTGATGTGTTCAATTCAGGTTATTCAGATGACTTCCAGTTTAGGACTTCAGGATGCATTTCATATCAATCCCTTTGAATGCCTTCCAGTTAATATCATTTGAATGCCTTCCAGATTAAGTTCCTGTTTAGGATTTCTCCTAAGCTTTGCAATTAACTGTAAACCTATTACATGTATATTTAGCCTGTACGATATTTGGTAGGGATTTGGTTTTCAATAATTTAGCGTAGATTAGATTTAGCGTATTTATGCATATGCATGCAAAGCATTTTGGCGATTTTCTGTGGAATACACAGACAAATGTAATAAGTTTACAGTAGGTTCTTTTCAGCTGATGAATATATTACAATTTAAGAAACCTTTTTGCCTTTCAATTTAAATCTATTTAAAGTCTTATGGTTGCCTTTTAGTTCAAGTCGAGCTGTTCAATAATAAAATTACTTTATTACATGTATATTGCACTTTGTATAAAAATCTTCGACAGAAATATTTCTCTATATGGCGAATTTCGAAGAATTTGATAATAGTCAATATTTATTTGTTTCATTGATTAACAACTACCCATTACAAACTGCTAGATTGATAAACTCTGCATACCAGCTCAGGAAAAATAATATTCAAAAGTAAATGTGTTAAAATATTGTACATCAGAAATGTAATTTATCAATGTCTAAAGGTTAATATAATATAAATTTGAAATCATGAATGTATAAAGTAACTTATAGGTCCAAGGGGCCGGGTGCAAATTACGATTATTTGACATATACTTTGTATAAAATTAAAATGTCATCCACAATGTCACTATGATAAACAATTACTTACTTACTTACTGTATGCTTTAACGAAGTCTTAACTCCACGGGTCAGATTGGATTTTAATAGAACAACCTTTGCCGTACTAATTATGTAAATTATCAATCATCCACTTATGAATGATGAAATATTTTCTCTGATTTTCAATCATGATTCCTAAGCTAATTTATTGTTTAGAATATTTCTACTATAAATATTTTGTTCTTTATTCAAATTTTCCATTTTAACAACTTTTTGAGCTTTTTGATTTCGACAAATTACTAATAATTCATCGATGATAGTTTTACACCCCGTCGATTGCGCGTACATTACAAACATGTGTTAATTATAAAGGAGTTACCTTAGTCTTAGTAAGAATGCAGTGAATAACCTGGCTATTGTTATTTTAGCAATCATACGTTATCTTGAATTTCACATCACTTTGAATAAGCGTCACATCTCTGCAGAAATATGTGAGCACTAGAACTATATAGATTAAAACATAAGATTTATGTTTAAAAGTTCTCTAATATATTAACTCTAGGTGAGTAAAGGTGGTATGTGACATCTCCACATTGTGATGTACTAATTATCGAAAAAAAAACCAAATAATTTCATTGTTATTTCATAAACATTTTCCTAACATAACATAACAGCGAGTGGAATTGGTTAGAGCGTTTACTGCGAAAACGTTAGTCAAGAGTGTGAATTCCGGTGGTGATTTTTATATTTTCACCTTTTCAATGTTTTTAAAAACGTATTTATTGTTTGATTTGAAAATTCTACACCAGTATATTTAGTTTTCAGTTAAAACTTCCGTCACCTATTTAGGTCAGCTAGGATGCATATCTATAATAAACAAGAAATCATATTGACGCAAGCGTCAAATGGGCCGCAAAAAAAAAGCGTGGACAATTGTTGTATGAATTTTCATTGGTTGTTTACATTAAAAAACACACCACAAAGAAGAAAATAAAGAGTTAGTTGTACTAATTTTAATGGTAAATTTTAATTACTATATTTTCAGCAACACGTTTTGAATTTTAACATTTTACTATTATTATTATATTTGCGCATGCGTGACGGCAGAGCAGGCGTGTCTCTTGGAGCAGGTAAACTTTGATAAATATACTGAAAATTAAGATATTCGGCCACCTAAATGCAAATTTATCTCACCGTTCACATAGTCATGAAATCATTTCAACTGATATAAGAGAAAATGGATGGAAAACGTCGCCTTTCTTCCGATGGAAAAACGCCAAAGCCGGCAAACAAATCAACAAAAATGGCGGAACAAAAACAAGAGTGTTCGAGAGTTAAAAACAAATCATCAGACTCGCCCGACAATACCATGGTCTGCAAACTAACAGTTATCGCAGAGGCAGTACAGAACCTACAAGAAGGTCAGCGCTCACTTCAATCACTATTAGAAAGTAAATTAGATAAATTCAGAAACGAGTTTATGTCCTCAATTGATGAAAAACTTAAGGCAATGCGTAGCGATATCGACCCTGAACTTGCTATCCATAAAAATGAAATCGACCAACTGTCACGGTCTGTAGATTCTGTTATTCAGCGTTTAAGGTCAGACGACACGTTCCTCGAGAATCTTTTTTGTATCTCCTGGTAATAAAGAGTTCCAACAAAAATATTAATTTTATAATTACTTTAAAAATGATCAAAATTTACTTGAATTTAGTTATATGTGTACATGGTCGAGTGGTTAGAACCGTGGCCGCTCACTGCCAGAGACGTATATATTCTAGAGGTCGTGAGTTCAAAGCCCCGCTCCGGCGGAGATATAGTTCTAATTTAGTAAACTTCGCTGTGCTGTAGATGTATTTATTTTTACATCAGCAATTCAAGTGTATTTTCAAGAAGATTATATAGGAAATTGCATACTCTAGTATTTTGCAGAAATGCCTGGTAAGGTACCCTAATTTTTTGCAAGAAAGCTTGTCAAAGTAGTAGTAAACCATTAACAAATTCCTGGAAAAAGTTATCTAAAATTGAGGAACGTGTCGTCTGACCTTAAACGACCTAGAGGAAAATTTAGGTCACCAAATGTTGGCCGGTAATTCACAGAGTAACAGTCCAAATGATGACCCAAGCCTCACAGTGATCGCTATGAATGTTCAAGAAACGGAGGAACCAATTCTAGACGTAGCCCGCGAAATTGTAAGTCACCTGGACAACAGCGCAACAGTCGTGGCTGCCTCTCGCGTAAGGGGTAGATACGGTAAACCAGGTCTTGTTAAAATATCATTCTCTTCACTCGAGGAAAAGAAGAACGTCCTAAGGGAAAAACGCAATCTAAAAGAAACGTCGAGAAGTACAAAACCGTTTTCATACGATCCAGCAAATCTCATACCGAAAGGCTCATCGAACTCAATGCGCGAACTATGTTGAGCAAACTTCCCCACGGAAACCTATTTAGAATCACATCAAACGGAAGAATTGTAAAAAAGACACCCTCAACCCAACGTGAACGTGGTGATGAGAACATATCTCATGATGGATAGGCCAACACCCGCCCCATTGAAACACTTAAAACAGGACACTTAAATGTATGTGGTTGGACTCAATCAAATCATGACCTACGAAGTAATTTTATTAAACACTTGAATTGCGACATAGTTAGTTTAAACGAAACTCACTTATCTGATGACAATGGAATAGTACTAACAGAATTCGGATACAAGTTGAAAGAATTTAACAGAAAAAACCTGCATATTAAAGCACTAAAAGGTTCGGGCGGGGTGGGGTTACTGATAAAAAAACTGGATCTTTGAGACTTATGAAGTGACTGTAGTAGATCAGTCGTACGAGGGTATTCTGGGTGTGATGTTTAAAAATAAACAGAGTGGTTTTGAATTAGTAGTGTTCACTTGCTATCTTCCACCAGAAAATTCGCCATGGGGTCGGGACGTATCTCGGTTCTATACGCATCTTCTTACGCAAATATATCTATTATATGACATCGATGCAATCGTTATATATGTGGCGATCTTAATTCCCGAATAGGCAACGTGCAAGACATATAAATAACACAGTAGACAATATACCATGCAGACTCGTAAAAGATCAAACACAAAACCAACATGGCAATTCTTTCATCGAGTTCTTGAACGATACTAGGATTTGCATACTAAACGGTCGATATGGCGATGATTCCAATATTTATACCTTCCAATCATCACGTGGTCAATCTGTTGTTGATTTCATATGCGTACCACACGATATATTTAATCAATGTGAAAACTTTCGTATTATTAACTGTAAAGACATCATAGAACAACATAGTTTATTCCAACTGCTGGGAGAAAAGTCCAGACCCCCTGACCACGCAGTGTTATTATTCGATCTTAAAATATCTTGTGATATCGGGTCAGAAAATACGGCATCTACGCAATCGGACTCTGATATCAAAAACCATAATAAGAAAAGGTTTAACCTGCGCCGCATTCCAAACACATTTATGAAGTCAGAAATTACAAAACAAGCATTGCTTGACATAATAAGAATGACGGAAACTCGAATAACGACACAAGAACAAATCGATTCATTATACGATGAGTTTTGCAAAACTATTATAAATGAAATGGAAGAACTCATACCGCAATATGATTGGTCTGCCAAAACAAAGAAGAGAATGCGCGTGCATAAACCATACTGGAACGACGAATTAAATAATTTGTGGAAAACTATGAGAAAACACGAACGAGAATTTCTTAAAATTAAAGCGGCGTCAAGGCATGAAAGGAATCGTCTAAGACAACAGTACAAATAATCACTCAGTACACTTGATCGAAAGATCCGATTCTATGAACGGCAATACCGCAAAAACATCGCAATAGAAGTTGAAACCTTTTCCACGGAAGATCCGAGAAAATTTTGGGAGAAACTACGAAAGCTTGGTCCGAAGTGTAAAACCAGCCACCCTAACGAATGTTACAAAGAAGGTGGTACTATTACATCAGACATTAATTTGATTAAAGAGAAATGGAAAGAGGACTTCTCAAACCTGTATGATAAAAATCAAAATAGTGGTAGTAACAAAGACTTCAAGACACATGCGATGTCACAAAAAGCTGAAATAGAAAAGAATATGTCCAAAATACGCTACATCACCAACACTTTCCTTAATCGCGCACTTGACGTAGACGAGGTTAAAGAAGTTGTTTTAAAAGCTAAAAATGGGAAATCAAGCGGCGTAGACGAGTTGCCATATGAAGTGTTGAAGAAAGACGCGGTAATTAACACTCTTCATAAATTGTTTTCACTCTGTTTTGATAACATTAACATACCCTCTGTGTGGAGGAAAGCAATTATTTCGATTTAATTGCTAAAGAATTAAATCGCTTTATTGGAGAGACCATTATTTGGGTTTTTTGGGGGTGATTAGCATACCCCAATAGCTACTTCGTCAATTAGTCAACCCAACTGCACTTCCTTTTCCTTTTCATCGACGGAGTGAAGCAGACGAGAAATCGCTTATCCAGTTTGAAATCTGTTTATTTTAATTCTTTATTGTAAAATTTAAGTCATTCTATCGTAAAATTTAAAAAAGAAAAATATTTGACCAATATCTTATACCTTTAGTTTCTCCATTGTTTATTTATTGCGTTTGATGATGCACGATTTTAAACTGTGTTAATCGGCCACATGTTTGAAATTTATAGTGGGCATGAATAATACATTTTCAGTAATTAATTTTCAAGCTACGTTGTTTTTTCTCATAGTTAGAAGTTAGTTTCATATAAATAAGAGAGAATGCCAAGGGGGAAACCTGCTCGAAAGCGACCTGCTGCGTCTGCCAGCGCCGAGCGGCAACCAGCCCAAAGTAGTAAGAGGAGACATACCGGTAGATCGACCGCAGATCCTGTTCCAGCTGTAGAGGACAACATTAATGCCGTGTCAAACAGTGAATCAGCTACCAATGAGGCTACTGATGCTGTCTGCACTCCAAGTTTGGATTCTGCCTCTGTCAATGGTCCTGGATCCTCTATCCAAGGCAGTACAGCAGGTAATGAAGTTTACAGTATTTATGACAGTTTGGGGGCAAATGTTTCAGAATCAGTAAAACAAAAAATAGTTAAGGGAGATTTTATTGATTTAGGTCAGCTACTATCCAATCCGATCCCGATGGATGGTAAGCAAACCCTTACAATATCAAATGGTCAAGTGGTCATTGAACCTAAGCGGGCCTCAGTTAAGATTACAAATGTACAGCAGTGGACAGATGCATTCTTGATGTTTTCATCTATATATTCTGTTGTTCACCCTGAATTTTTTTTAGGATTGTTGAAATACATCCAAACTATAAGGCTAGGGGCTACAAGGTGTGCAGGAATAGGGTGGAAATTTTATGATGAGCAATTTAGGATGAGAATGGCTAAGAATCCTAGTGCATCATGGGGAGTCGTAGACCAAGAGCTCTGGCTTATGTATATGATTCCTTCAGCTAACCCCGTGCAAAAGCCTTTAACAGGAGGACGTTTTCTAAAATGTTATGATTTTAACAATTATGGGGTGTGTGTAAAACAACAGTGTCAATATTTACATAAATGTTTGAATTGTAGTGGGTCTCATCCATCAGTTATGTGTGTGGGGTCTTCTAATTATCAACCTGTTGCTAGGGATTTTTCAGGTCACAGATCCCCATCACCGTGCAGAAGCCAGGTTCCTTCTCCAAGACCAACTCAACCGCACAGAGCCAGATTCCCTTATGTACCCAGAGCTGCAGGGCCTAGGTTTTTCCCCAATTAATGTGCAAGTCCTTGCAGCTTACTTACAAAATTCTGCTTATGATAAGAGGAGTGCTGAATTTTTAATTAGGGGATTTGTTGAAGGACTTAAACTCAATTACGCAGGTCCAAGGGTTGCTACTAATTGTTCCAACTTAAAGTCTGCTAGAGAAAACGAGCTTCAGATTGTTGAGAAAGTTTTTAAAGAAATTCATGCTGGAAGAGTTGCAGGACCATTTAGATCAAGACCTTTTCCTAATTTACGTCTTTCACCCATAGGTTTAGTTCCAAAGAAAGATGGTTCATTCTGGTTGATTCATCACTTATCTTTTCCTGCCAATTCTAGTGTAAATTCATTTATTGACAAGTCATTTTGTTCAGTCAATTACTCCTCAATGGATGATGCTGTTAAGTTGCTAAGTTTATTGGGTACAGGAGCACTGATGGGTAAAACTGACCTCAAATCTGCATTTAGGTTGCTTCCTATTACCCATCAGATTTTGAGCTTTTAGGTTTTAGATTAAATGATATGTTTTTCTTTGACAAGTGCCTGCCTATGGGATGCTCAGTGTCTTGTAGTCTTTTTGAAGAGTTTTCAACTGGTTTAGAATGGTTACTAAGGAAGCAATCTGGCTAAGAATCTGTGGTGCATTATTTGGATGATTTTTTGTTTGCAGGTAAGGCAGGCGACAATGCATGCGATGAACTCATGTTAACATTTGTGGAGCTTTGTAGGCAGTTAGGTGTCCCTTTAGCTGATGATAAGACAGTGTGGCCTACAACTTCCCTAATATTTTTAGGTTTTTGAATTAGATTCAGTACAAATGAAAATAAAAATTCCAGTAGATAAGCTGTATAATTTAAAGGATTTAATTAATAATTTGTTTTCTGGCAAGAAAGAAGGCTACTTTGAAGGAATTTCAGGCTCTTGCAGGGTTACTTAATTTTTGTGTAAGGGCCATTCCGCCAGCTAGAGCATTTACTAGACGTATTTATGATGTCATGCAAGGCGTTGTTAAACCACATCACTTTATTAGGGTTTCAGTAGCGGTTAAGGATGATTTAAGAGTATGGCTTACATTTTTAGATTTATTCAATGGCTGCTATTATTTTCCCCAGATTGACTGGGTAGATGATGAGCATTTACAGCTTTTTACAGACAGTGCAGGAAATTTAGATTTGGGTTGTGGTGCTTTCTTTAGAAATCATCGGTTGTTTTTTAAGTGGCCTACTGAATGGGCTGGTACAGAAGCAATGAGGGACATAACATTCCTTGAGCTTGTACCAATTGTCTTGGCAATCCATGCTTGGGGGAATCAATTAACTAGCAAAAAAATTGTTTTTCGAGTGGACAATGAGGCCTTAGTTGCAATTTTGAACAAAAAATCATCAAAGTCAAAGCGTGTCATAAGTTTGATTCGCCTTTTAGTACTGCAATCCATGTTAAGTGCTATTTAATTTAAGGCTTGTCATATTTTAGGTGTTCATAACGAAGTTGCTGATGCATTGTCTCGTTGTCAGTTTCAGCGTTTTCGGACCCTTGTACCCCAGGCAGACTTGGAACCAACACCAATACCAGATTCTTTCCTAACCATCATTTCCAGGCTGAGTATAACAGATTAAATCAAGGTTCTATTGCACCAAATACTAGGCTGGCTTATGAGACAGGTTTAGTTGAATTTGACCATTTTAGGGTCTCCAGTGGGTGACCTTTAGTATGGCCTCCTTCTGATCAACACATAGTACAATTCATTGTTAGCTGTTCTGTACGAGGTTATTTTTGGTTTTCTCTAATAAATTCCCAATATTAAAATACCAAAATTCTGATCCACGAATCCCGATGAACTATAGAAGTATAAGTTTTCTATCCGTTGTGGCCAAGGTTTTTAGTTCTATTTTGAATAACAGACTAACGGACTATCTTGAAGACAACGATATTCTTGTCGGCGAACAAAATGGATTCAGAAAAAACAGATATTGTGAAGACCATGTTCTTACTTTAAATAACGTTATCCAAAATAGGGACTCAACGTTTGTGACATTTATTGATTTACATAAGGCGTTTGACCTCTTGGAGTATTGTATATTACAAAATGGCGTAGACGGAAATTTTTTATAACATAATTAAAACAATATATCAAAACACTGAGTCATGTGTAAGGATAGGAAACAACATGACAGAGTGGTTCCCTTGCAATTCAGGAGTCCGGCAAGGAGACAATCTTTCACATACATTATTTACGTTATTTAGTAACGACTTGGCTATACAAATCAAATCATTACGCAAGGGTATCCAGATACAACACGGTAGTGACACAGATCATAAACACGTAACGGACATAAGCCTACTACTATACGCAGATGACATTGCGCTCATCGCGGGAACAGAATCTGATATGCAAGCAATTCTAGATTTGGTGACAGAATGGTGCAACAACTGGAACCTCCAAATAAACATTAACAAATCAAAAGTCATGCACTTCAGAAAGCGTAAAATGAAACAAAGCCCGGTTATCTTTCAATTAGGAAATAACGCTCTCGATTAATTTTTATGTACCTTCTTACAAATACTTAGGAGTCATCTTTGACGAAAATAGGGATTTTAAAACCAACACGGAAAATCTGGCTAAATCTGGAGGACGAGCTTTGGGTTCAATTATCTCAAAAATACATCATTTAAAAGATATCGGTTTTAATACGTACGAAATTTTATTCCACAATTGTGTCACTCCAATAATCGATTACTGTAGCGGAGTATGGGGACACCAAACATCGCACAAGATCGACATGGTACAGGACCGCGCAGTGCGATACTTCCTAGGAGTCCATCGAATGATGGTTCGACTTTGGAACCGTCTTATGGCAATTGACAACGACCGAATTACCAAAAAGGTTTTTCTGTGGGACCGATCACTATGTGGTGAACGAAGTTGGAGCCGGTGCATAAAGTCCATTCTAGACGATGCTGATTTACTAACAGCCTATGAAAATATGCACCCATGTAACATAACCTATTTTATCGGCAAACAGGAGTCAGATCAGGAACTCAGATGGCAAATAGATATCCATAACACTCCTAAATTAAGAACATACAAACTTTTAAAGGAAAATTTCTGCCTAGAAAATTATATTTCAATGAATATTCCTAAACATATTAGGTCAGCAATGGCACAGTTTCGGTGTGGGGTATTACCGCTGAGGATAGAGACCGGACGATTTCGGGGGGAACCTGCCACTGAGCGCACGTGTAAATTCTGTATCTTGGACGAAATAGAGGACGAATTCCACTTTCTTCTAAAATGTACTCTATATAACAATCTCAGAAGTGAACTTTATAAAAGTGTTAATTTTTCGAATAATTCATATTTATCTCAAGACAACCTATTTCAAACTCTCATTTGCAATTTTCCAAGACAAACTGCTAATTTTATACATTCTGCATTTAAATTAAGACAAAGTAAATTCTCGCGCATGTATTAAAATTATTACTTAGTGTTAACAGTGACTTATAGGTCCATTGGGCCGGCTGTTTGATATATGTAATTTTATACTACTTAGTTGTAAAAGATGTAACACATGTCACTATAATAAATAAATAAATGATGATGTTGATGATATTAAGAATAGAGTTCGTTACTGTAAGCATTTCTAACGGTAATTGTATGATCATTGCTATAGTATGAAGTAATGAAGAACACATTGATTTGTACATCATTTTAATACAAAGTTCAATTCATCATTATTCTATTGGAGATAATATATTTCAAACCATCTTGATTTTCTTGTTGCATTGCATTGAATTAAAATTTAATGCATTAGTTTATATAATTTCAAGGGACCACATAATAAAATAGAAATGGATTAATACCGGTATAAAGGAACATGTACATGTATAAGATCATGCTCATCGGGTAGAAACTGCACAATTTTAAAGGTAAAAAATAAGCCGGATAGTGTTTTTCGTAAATGGAATTATAAATCTTATCTGCACTACAGTTTATGGAGATAATCATGGTTATTTTAAAGGAATTAAAAATAAATCAGGTTCGCTCAAATATTCAGGTTCATTTAAATTTTTAGTTCTTTCAGATTTTTGCGTAAATAATAAATATGGATGTCATTTCGTGATAATTTTCTACCACAAAGCACATGGCAATACAATAAATTCACAAACAGTCATTTTATTTGACGCAGCACATACAAATTCAAATACACCATTTATATAAAATTTCATGTCATTCAGGTCTTTAGTATTTCAGGTCTTTAGCATGTCCCGTATACCATATCTCTACTCGTCGGAGATTTACGAAGACAGCCGAGTGTCTGGTTGAACGAGACTAATCTCAATACAATGGAAAACTCCGAAATGTTCCGAATATATTATAATCTCGATAAAAACGCGACTAACACGACAGTCTATTACCAACTTTTCATTTACGAGTAAAACAAAAAATATGTAATATTTTTTAAAAGGCATAAAATATATTTCTACATGCAAATTTACTTTTAACTGATAAAAATGAGCATAATATTAATTCATTTAAAAAAACTATCCCGCAGAAACGCAGTTACAATATTTAAATGTGTATCAAATAACGGACCGCCTCCTGGCGGCCCGTAATAAATTCAAAAATCTAATAATACTTAGGGGATATCATAACTACATTGTATGCGTCCAGTTTATTTTAGATTTCCTATATCTGTGTATGATAAAACAATATCATATTTGATTGTTTTACAAAATATAAGATCATTAATAAAAAATTTAAATACAATTTTTTTATTAGATTTATATTGATGTAAAATTGGTGAAAAAATCCAACAACTTGGCAAAATCATAATATACATGAGTGCTACAACAATGCATAAGTTAAATTGTGCGTGTAAATGAAGTAAGACTACGTCTTTTTTGTTTGCGAACTTTGTAGTTACGCCAGGTATCGAATCACCTTGATTTTACCTGATGAATATAACCCCATCCACAGCCTCCCCTCGCTGTCCACGCCCAGCCCACACGGATTTTCTAGCCCAGAGTCGTCTACGCATCTCAGGAAATGTCCGTTTTGATTGAGGATGTGTAGACAAGAATTTTTCGCATCTACTACGATGATATGACCTGTGACGTCATCGGTTACAACTTGCCTGGGACTGAACGGTTTTTGTCCTCTTGGAGGTTTCTTGTTGTATCGGAAACGAACTAGTCCTCTCCTGTCTAAAACGACCATGACGTCAGCATTCTGGTCACACGCCACTATGTCTTTATTATTGTTTTCTGAGAGAAGCACAGAATTATTCCCATTTTGAAATAAAAAGTTACCACGTTCATCTTTTTCTATCTCCTGTGTTATTTTCTGTTCCCGATATCGGACAATTTTATGTTTACCACCGTAAGTTGTCCGAACACTGACCAGAATGTCCCCGGATCTGGAGCAGTGCAGTCCCTCGGGGTGCCATCCTGTCGGGGTATTGAACAAGGTCTGAGTTTGTTCTCCATTTTTGACAATGTTCACTCGTCTGTGAACTAAATCACTGTATAAGAGCTCCCCGTCGTTGTTTAAAGTCAAATCAGACGGGTACTTTTCACTTGTCATGTTGACGGTATAGTGGACAAATCCAAAAATGTCGACACATTTTATTTTGTTTTCACTTCCACTTACCCAAGCTCTGTCGGAAAGAAGGCAGGCTATCCTACATATTTCTTGTAGGCTTGTTGAAATAACTGCAACAACTTCGGATTGCATTAATAACTTAGGTAGATATGATTCATCCCCTATCAGTGTATGTGTTAGTTTGGCTGTGTATCTTCCAAATGTCACGCTGTGTTCCCCATTTTCATCTGTGTTTGTCTGAAGAGAAGGTTGTGGAAAATCGGGTATATGAGGACATTTCCTAAATTCCGTCAGTTTGGACTTGTAAAGGTTAATAAGCGACATATTGTTTGAACTCAAAATATCTTTGTTTTGTTGAACAGTTTGAACCATAGTACAATTCTGGCTGGAAAGTTGAGATCTCAAAACTGTCATGTGGCGATCTTTTAGAGATTTCATCTGTGAGTTTAGGTTGCTGAATATTCTGTCCACCTCTGAATGCCAGTGTTCTTTTTGAACTCCAGCCTGTTCTTCAAGGTTTGCAAAATGGGATTCAATTTTAGAAATTTTATTCTCTACACTATTGCTTAACGCTTTGTAATTTGGCATTAGAGTGTTCTCAATTTCATGTGTTTCTTGCTTTATAACTTCTTTTTTTCCTCCGATGATGTCGATGAGGCTTAGAACTTTATGTCCTACATGGAGATTTGCGACACATTTAATGCAAGCAGGGACGTCGCATATCTCGCAATGAGCCTCACATTTCTGTTTTGGATGAGTTGAACATTGAGGAAACACAGCTTGTACTCTACGATCTGAGAAAGGAACAATGTTGTGGGATCTAGACGGTAGGTCGTTAACATGTTTGTTGATGCAGTCTCTACACAGACCAATCTGACAGCTAATGCAAAACTGTTGGACCGATTTCTCACAAAGATCACAGGTAATGGCCTCCTGGGCCCAAGTGACAGCAGACGTCATTATAGTGCTTGTCAGTCGCCTAAGATCGAGACAGTCTTTGCTTTTTCTGAATTGCCAGATTTTCTCATTACGTTTCTTATTCAAATGCCATTTCTGCAAAGATATTCATGTAGGAGCTATATAGAAAGGAACATAGCGTTTATGTTTAAAAGTTATGGGTTTCATAATAAAATCAGTCTACAGGCAGTTTCTTGAAAGAAACTCGATTTATGTCGGGTCAATCGCCTTTCCTTAAGGAAGGAGTCTTTTCTGGTTTTCGACTTGTCAAACGTAAATTTGATTAATTGTTAATTAAATCAAGATGAAAGGAAATCAAAATAGTATATTTTTCTTTCTTTTTTACTATCATACAATTTGGCATAGAAAAAGGTTATCAATGTTTAGAATCTAACAAGGACTATATTCTTGGCGTAATATTGGCGTAGGAAAATATCACATGTTTCGCAATTCAGAATTGCTGCAGATTAATGAGTCTTTTTTAGCATTTTAAAAACAATTACATTAATGTTAGTTTTTTTTTTACTAAAGTGAACTAATGATATGATACTTGGGTTTCAGAATATGTTTTTAAAATATGATTTGCCTATCAAATTACATTTTTATTAGCTTTTTAAAGCGCCTATTCTATACATTGATTTTTGTGAAAAAAAATCACTAAAATCAGTTTTTCTCTCTTATAAAATGGTCAATATATAAGTTTTTCTGTCAATTTATATCTTTATATAAAGTCTTCATAATACATAAGAATCAGAAATATTTTATTATTGGAAAAATTAAAAAAAAATCAAAATTTCTTCAAAATTTAAGAAAATTAGAGGAAATGCGGGCTAAGCAATATCAATTTTAGTATGAATATTTATTCCAATTTAGTAGTATAAGCTGATAGACACTCTGATAGTCTATGATTTCATCGAATATTAGAATCTTCAAATCTTAAACAACTGTCTACAGAACTGCAAAGAGCTACACTTATTTTTATCATCCTTTACGTTGAGGAAAAAGGTAGTGACCTTGACCTGACCTTTATGCGAAACAAAAAGGTCAAATTTGATTAAACTAATAGAATCATTTGGTAATATGATCCGTTTGACTGTGTCAAAATTTCATGAATTTCTTATTATAAGAAGTATGTTTGATAATGAGAAGATTCCTTCCTTAACATTTCAAAATTTTGAAAAATTAATTAAAAAGAGCATTAAAATGCTCAGTTTTAAAACTTACCTTGCTATATTCATCTTTCTTATTGCAAGTTTTATCTTCAATGAAGAGT
The DNA here is from genome assembly GCF_963853765.1 of Magallana gigas. Lineage (NCBI taxonomy): Eukaryota > Metazoa > Mollusca > Bivalvia > Ostreida > Ostreidae > Magallana > Magallana gigas. Next base: position 54,180,475 of record NC_088857.1, on the reverse strand, counting down.
CCCCCTTTAAAATGTCTTGCTATTTGTCCATTACGTTTTATTTGAACTCAATGTAAATGTATACACAGGAATATAAAAATCAATACTAAGATATCTTTAAAATTTATTGAGGCTGTGAATTAGGTATAAGTTTTTACTGATAAGGAATAACTTTTTTGAAGTATGATTTATTAATGCATATTTGAGTCGACATGTTTTAGAGAAAAAAATCAAAAACAAATCCACCTCGCTGCCCCAAAATTGTGATATATTTAAAGCACGTTTTATGTAACTTAAATATCACCTGCCATTCATCTTGCCAAAAAATGTAAAATGGCACGGATATCTTTAAAATAATGACATGTTTGTGTGAATAGTTAATTTATATTACACACGTGCACATATTTTGACGCTAAATAGAATAAAAGCAGCCCTTTTCATAAGAAATGAAACATCGGATATAACATTGCTATACAGTTAATTAGTTTTTCGTACATTAGAAGACCACCAGAATTGAAAATGCTATAACAGGTTTATGCTTTAGTCAAAAAATATATATATTGGGTTGATCGTTTACGTGCAGCACAATGCTATAATAATTCGAAATGTCTGCTCATTGTTGTATCGCTTGGAAACATTTATTCTACTGACGATGTTCAAACACATTTTATTCCTACATTTTCCCATATTAAAAGCTCTAACAAACAACAAGCGCTCTCAGGTTTGGCAATCGTTCTTGTAAGATTACTAAGACTTTCATGGTCAAACCAATATTATTAAAGTTCTTCAATTGTAATGTCATTAATTGTACTTTTAGATCCTTTGGTCTCATTCGACCGGACGCATACATATAAGATGACATGGTCACTTTATTTTTGCTTCATTGGCAATGCAGAAGCAGTGGAAAGCAAAGATTAGCATAGAATAGATATGAATTGCAACAATTTGCTGTCTTTTTTTCACTACAAGGTAAGCGATTATCCTGTCTTCTTTGAAAATGATGTGCCTTTTGAATGCAAAAGTTTTGCAAGATCCTTTCAAGAAAATACACACATTATGAGTTTGTTATGCATAAGTTTTATGTGTTTTGTATTTCGAGAATGTTAACAACAGACCTAAAAAATATCAACAAATGAACGATTTTAATATTCATTTTTCATAATTAAAAATATATTACAATGCCCTTCGTACTTTCATTTTGGAAATATAAACGAAGTTAAGACTTCATGTACTTCATTTAAAAAGGAGTTTTTGAGAAAATATAAAAAATCCAGGGATGAAGTTGTCAATGTAATAAAACGTCGATGATAATCATTCGATTCTGAGTATTGGTCATTTGATCCTATAACACCTCTCTAGGTGGATAAGACAAGTAAACACGTTATAATTATATTTTTATTCCAGGATAAAAACTAAATTATTCATAAGCTTAACCATAAAAATCGAAATTCCTTCTTTTTGACTCGCACCCTCCTCCTAGAATGATAACTGAACAAAGGCACAAACGACGCAGTTTTTGTGTTCCTCTCTATTAGGGGTCCGACAAACCTGTCAATCGGAACCAGTAGTCAATGTCAGACACTTCCTGGTCGGCGTACGTAGAGTATGAAGATAAGGCCTCCTTCTTGGAGAAGGCGTTAACGGAAGGTTTAGGAGTGCGCTTGCCCAAGAAATGAAAGACACAGCACTCACATCGTCTCTGTGTGAAGGACAGCTGCATACAGGAAGTGTCCGGGCACTGGCAGGCGTCAGCCATCTGCACGCATGCGTAGAACAGCAGCACAACTTTAAGAAAGAGAGCTACAAGAGTTAGTAATACACACCATTTACACTCAGGTAGAAAACATTTTTTGTTACATGACTTACTCTGATGTTACCTTCTATTGTGACTTTGATACATTGCTTTGTAGATTTTAAGATAATTTTAAATTTTTACGTAAGCTGGAAAATGTACAAAAATTAGATTCATAGGTCTATAAAATTGAATTGTCTAAATATATAAAACAATCATTTAATTGATTTTGGAGAGATTATTTAAATCTGCAATTTCAGCATTAGATTTTATACATTTTTTTCAAGAACCAATAACTTCGTAAAATTTGGTGATACAATAATTATTTTGCCTGCAATTTTTATATAGTCTGTTGTTAATTGTAATGGTCAGACACCAGGATTTAATAAAGTAAGCTCGGCAAACCAAATATATTATTTAATGGCATTATAAAGCATCTTTTGTAAAATATGATTTCAGAAATTTAAGATATGTAGGATTTCTGATGATTTGCGATGGCATATGATTTTTATCCAACGAGCTTTGTGTTTTCTATCCTTCGGTGTAAAAAATGATTTATGGAAAATAATCAATGAATTATTAAGAAAATGAAATTATGAGATGAAAAGAAAAATGATATGTCAGTGATATGAATTGATATATTTTGATAAATTGACAGAAAAGGAAATGAAATGAGAAAACTCCTCGTATTTTCCAATATTTATGTTTATCATTCTCAGAATAGATTTTGCTAATTGATAGGAATAAAAACCCGTAATGTTTTTCGATATTCACTTATCACGTGTACTAAGACAAACATTATCTTTATAAATACTGTATTACGAATTCCAAAATTTGTTCCAAAAAATACATATTGTTTAAAAAAACCTATGTTATGGTAATAGAAAGTTAATACACTGCACCAAACAGAGCATTTTTACTCAGCAAAACAAAATCCTAATGTATGAAAAATCATCATCAACAATAACTACATTATAGTCTAAATTTTAGAAATGCAGCTTTCTTTGATATTACACAGTTCATAAAAATTTTAAAACACTTCACAACTTGTAAAGCTTAAACTGAAATAAAAATTGTAATTACTTGTTAAAGATATGAAAGCTCTCATTGTTATATATTTAATGACTTGCTGGGTTATAGCCTGCACTACCAGTTCCGTAAGTCATTATGATTTAATTTTGTTGACAAAATTCGTAAGTTACTTACCAAAGACAATCACTCCACCAGACCGATAGCTCGTGAGCTTTAGTGCCATCATTACAATTTGTGTACACAAACCGTAGTACCAATATTTATATGTATAGGTTTCAGAAAAGAAAGGTCACGCCTTTATGTTCATTAGTTGTAAACGCAGAAGGAATAGTTGGTAAAAACCAATAACGCAGACAGAAATTAAAAGGACTTTCTAAACATATGGCAATAAACCAAATATCAAGAAAAGCCAATCTTGAAATTTGATGGTAAATGCATGTATATGTATACTGTAACCAGTTTTGATAAGTCGTATTGCCTTTAGTAAGCACCCTAATATCAATTTCAAATTAAGTATGGCTGCCAGAGTACACACACGGGAAAATACATGTAATCATGTATCTAGTTTTCTTTAATTATAAAATTAAATATTGTCCATAAATATACAAATGATCGATTTCAGATTATATCTTTTTTACTGTAAGGATTAAATATATGGTTTGAACATATTTTATTGTGTAAATTACATAAGAGGAATGGAAACAAGTTCTTACAACTTACATCTACCTCTCCTAAGGATAATATTTACAATATATACAATTGTCATAGTGATATTACAGTTATAAAAACTTATAATTGTTGACTTTATCATAGTAATATTCATAAATATGCATTTATAAAGTTTTTGCGAATATGAAAAAATGACAATAACAATCTGTCATACCATCTTAAAAATCCATAAAACGAAATACAAATTTAAAGCAGAGCAACACGGACCTCTAAAAAGAAAGAGGTAGGATCAGATGCCATGGAGGAGTGAGCATCCTTTGCTGACCGGTCACACCCGCCGTGTGCTCTTTGTCGTAATCGGAAAAAAACCCCGGAAAACTCCGTAGACAATTAGGTAATTAATTATGGTCTAACAATTAGTATGAAAAACGTCAGTCAGCATGCGACCAAGTGGAAGATTGTATTTGCTGACCAGGTCGTTTTATCGACCATAGAATTTACGAAAAGATGACTTCAAACGAGACTGTAAATAGTAAATAGTGTTGATATACAGTGTAAAATAGCAATAATAAATGAAAATAAATCAATTATTAAATCTTCTAGATTCCAAATAAAGTTATGAACTGCTGAAAAAATAAAGCAGTTTGTATTGAAAGACAAATTGTCACTACCCAAAGAAGCAAATGTAAATTAATTAAAATTGTTCTTCAAACCTAAAAAGTAATTCAAATAGATTGTTTCTTGCAATAAAATATTTACTGAAAAATTCAAAACGAACAGCAATATCATGTGTGTGGGAGAGGGCTGTCAATTAATATGTGTTTTACCTGAAATATCAAATATTAGAACATGTACAAATGTATATCTTTCAGACGTTAACATTCATTAGATGTATTTGATAAAGAAATAAACCCATGCGCAAAGCTCTTTCTTTTCAATACATATATGTGTTGTACAGTAAAACGCGTTTAGTGCGAACACGTATATAGCTAATTTTTGGATATAACGGATTTTTCTGGAGTTCCCGGTATAATTCTTAACATGTTTTTGCAAAATTTTACTGTTCGGATTAACGAATTTACAGCTACAGTGAACTGGTTTTAAGACCCGTAGAGGTCATATATGACGAAATTAGAAACTTTTTCAACTAATTTCTTTACAGTTTTAAAAGTTTGCCATTTAACATGATAGTTTAAATGAATTTATTTTCATATAACATAATTTACAATCCGATTATTAAAGGTTTCAAAGGAATGTTTATTCATTCTAAGCCTTTTCAATTAGAGAAAACGTTGTAGTTTAAGGAAGGAAATTATGTATATTATGAATTCAGTATAGTTATCAATACGTACATATAACGAATTACGGATATAACGAAGTAAATCCACTGGTACCTAGAACTTCGCTATAACCGAGATTTACTGTATTATTTCTATGATTTATAAATTTCAAATATTATTGAGGCTGAGGGACGACTTTTGTTTATTACTAAATGTATTAGTTGACTTTAGCATGTCAATGTTTGTATGATTTTTATGGGCAACCTAGCCAATTTTATGTCTTTTGTTCTGTGGTTTGACTTTATCTTTTGCATTAAACCACACTATTTTAACAATTATACAACTTTTTTTACAATTGTTTTCTAATGATACAAACAAACTGACTTTGATTAAAAGTGGAGCAAATATCCAAAGCCTTTTACGTCCCTATACTTACGTGAAATTGAACAGTAAACCTACCTAATGTCAAAAAACTAAGTTAGACATCTATATTGGTGCCATTATATTAAAACAAGAACGTCATATAGCTCATCTACTGATGAGCTATATGATGCTGGTACTAGAGTGCTATTTCCATGTTGTTATTAAGCCTTGGATCATGGACATTATATTGGACATTATATTGAGAGTAATATAAACCCTAGAATACTGGTTTGTCTCAGTCTCATTATTTCTTTTAACAGAAAACTTCCGACAACTAATCAGCCAAATCAACATTTATATTAAAATACGACGTCTGTGACTCTCATACTGGGGTAGGTATCAGTTGAAAATAGAACTTAAATGAAACTGCTGTTTCATAATATACATTTTGGTATTTTTGACGATATTGTTTCAACTGTTAAGGGATTAATGTTAAACCTTACCCGGTGACCCAGCATCGAACCTGCCACTCCCAGTACTGCCGATACGTACAGCGGTACTGCTCTGTCGTATAGGTACATAATGGGTGTAGGCCGAATACAGTTTGGAGGATAAAACATAAGATAGTTTGAGACAACAATATCTTCTTTTTTTCATGCCAAACAAAATCCTTTCCAAAAATATTGTTATTTCATGAAACAAACAAACAGCAATTACTCTGATCATACAAAACACCGTTATTTACGGCCTTTTTTATAAAAAAAAACATTGTTACTTTTTAATGAAACAAACAAAAGTCAATTACTCTGTGATTACTTTATCTATTATGATTCCAAAACAAAGGAAACTTTTGTTTTACAATTGATAATCACAAGTTTGTCGTACAAAGTTGATGTCGATCCTTTTAGACAGAAATATTAATAACTGTCGTAATTATGAAGTTAATAAGAAGTAAGAAACTAGTCTCTGCTTCTTCTTTCTTTTACCAATATCATAACCCGCACAAAATATCTCATACATGTCCTCTGTACCGGTTTTGAAAATTTCAGAGGACTTACGCACAAGGCCTACCCAAGTACAAATAACTATTTTTAACAGCATTTATCGGTTTACAAAATCTATGTAGAAAATGAAGACCCAGAGTAACTATGATAAAGAAGTTTTTTTGGGGAGTTGATTTTAAATCAACTCTCCTATGCAGTCACGCGGACAAACCGAAAGTGAAACAGTGTTTGGACCTCAGCACAAATCATTGCTCCTGACAAGACTTAGTTCTTGAAAATAATTGATGAATTCGATGTAATGTATGCTAAAGCATTGTTTTTCAAGGAAACTTATTTACAAATACCTTAAAAATAGTCAGATTTTGAATGGGACGAACAATTTAAATATTTTTTGTAGTCGTGTGTATTCCTACGCCAGAGTTCAATATAGTCTCGTTCAACTCGACGCTCGGCTGTCTCCGTAAACCCTTGTCGGAGATTTACGGTGTCAGCCGAGCGTTTGCAATTGGTTGAACGAGACTAGAGTTCAATATTGCTTGGATCCATACAATTTTCGAGAAATATTTCTACCACTGATACATAGTTTGATTGAATTAATTTTATCTTTAAATATTATTTAACATGATTCATATGGAGGTTTCTCGACATTCTAGTCAAAAAAGTTCAAAAATTCATATTATAAAAATATGCGTAATTCAAATTAGAAACTACGTATACATGTACTTGTCATGCAAAATAACATATCATTGATTTTAAAATAAATAAACATCGACAAAATCAACTCCCGCCAGTTCTTCAGTACTTTGATTTTTAAATTAGGTTGTCTACCGAGGTTTTCCTATATAGGCATATTCCAACGTTGAGCACATGTCATCTTTCTACTTTATAAAATTGACATTATGACCGTATTTACTTATCACTTCCTCCTCTTTCACGTTTCAGTTGGTACCGTTTATTTCTCAGACTACCAAACATGGTTAAAGAACTTTCAGTGCCAAGTTACCTACGTTTTTTCGGCACAAAATTATCTAAGTAAATGATCGAACATCAAAACAGCAATTCAGGGAGGTATTGATATGCATTAGTACATGTTTAGGTTTGTATTGTCAAATACTGAAATGCATAAATTTTCCAAAGGAGAAGGAATCAGGGAATTTCCATTGGATAAATTATTAATTTAGACTTGAGTGCCTTATCATTCATTCCGCTGCACAAGCTCCGGTCATATTTTCCCCATAATGCCATTTAAAGGATTTGTTCTAATGTTACAAAAACCTCAACGCCCAAACATTATCAATACTTTAGAATGAAATCAGCCCATGACCCCCCTTCCCATCTTGGCAGATAGCTGATATTTATAAAATATTAGTCAATCTTAATCGTTTTTATTAAAACCAATTGATTTAAATTAAATCAAAAAATGTTAATCAAGAGGAATGATGTATTTATTGGTCCATCATTAAAACTTTTAAAATACATAACAAAAAAAAAAAACACATCAAAATCCCCCCAACAAAACCCCACCAAAAATTAAACATTAATCCTCCTCCTCTACGAGAACCCCCCCCCCCCCCCCCACAATCTTATGAAATGTACAGAAAAATGTATTGGACTTTAATGTACTTCAAATTGCCCTTATCTTAAAAGCAGGCGTAGACTTAGATGGGAATAAAACTCTTAACCCAATTCATTGTGTAGATATTGAGATATTTAGATCAATACTCCAGAAAAGTTAAGGATAGAATAGTCATTTATATTTTTGTATCAAACCAATACCTTAGTAAAGATAATGCTTAAGCTAACCGAGAATTAAACTGAAGCGCTACTTGTTGCTGTGCACAAGAAGATCATGTCTACTTACCATTATTTTCTTTCAAGGATTGGTCAGTCCCCCCCCCCCTCCCCCCCACCCCCCCCCCCCCAGTTTCCATTATCAAACGTAGACTCTGACCAATATCTGATCAATATTTGACATATCTGACCAATAAAAAGCTCAGGTTAAAATCATGTGTGCATTTCAAAAACTTTTCAAAGTGGTTGTTTCATTGATCGAAAATTCAGATTAGATTCAGATAACTAGGCTACTAGGAAGAATATGTTTTGAACTACGTATTCTGTATCTTGTTTATTTAATAAAAATGTTATAAAGATATTTGGTGACGTAAATGAAAGATCAATATTTAAAAACGAGACGCTAAACACGCCAAATATTAAGTTTCTTTGGTTTTGCTTTTTTTGTTGTGGTTTTCGATTGTTACTTTTTTCTTTCTAGTATTGAGTAATATAATAAAAAAATACCATTTCTGATGTTACTTTTACCAGTTTAAAAATTGTGTATTAATTTATTGAAAAAAAAAAAACACCTCAAAACACATCATTGTTGTACATATGAGATTTATAACTTTCTATACAAACAAAAACAATAAATATCAAGACCTAATCGCCAAGGATCTTACCACCTGAGATTTAATAAATAATTTAAGCTACCCGAGTCAGAGTTTAAAACAATAAAAAAATCATGAATAAATCACACATTAAATATTAACATCGAACCCCCTACTAATACATGATAACCTTTAAAAATACTTGCCTTCATTAATTAGTTTAAAATTAGAAATAATAACTGGTAAAATATCATCCGAAGTTGATGTCCTTTTAAATGGAAATATTGATAGAGCGTGGAGTTCTGTAGTTGCTGAGAGAATGAAAACCCGTTTGTTTATCTGTTGTTTTATTACTCTCAATATCTGAGTAACTATCTTCGGAGAAAAACACTTTGTTTTCGTCAAAGTATTTGTTTGGAACACTGGTCGAGTTTGTTAATCGCCTTTCTGCACCGACGGGGAATACGGTATTCATCGGTGCCCGGGGTTTTATGGTTGATTTTGGTAATTTCATTTCATTTGATACAACAAATTTTTTGGGGTTACCTAGACGCAAGCATATGTTTTTTAACATCATGTGCTTTCGGTTTGCAAAATCAATGCAAAAGTTAAGTGCGAGAAATGCCCTGATTGGGCTTATCTCAAAGTCATAGGGACGTAGCTGGGCATAATTTATGATAACAATATTTTTTAAATTAGGCTGGCTTTTGAAGCTGTTCCATATGTACCGCCATTCCATCCCTTGCCACATTTCGTCACAACCGTTTTCCGTGAACTTCCCTGTCAGAAGCACGATATAATTGCGACTTTTCCCGACTTGGTTTATTATTTCTTCCTCTCGTATATTACCAATAATACCGTCTGTCGGGGGAAAATATACACTATATCCCCTGTTTCCCAAATATGGAATTAGAATTTTCAGTGCCCATATTACCTGCGCTTGATCATCTTCATGCACAGTAATGTACACATCATTTTTATACTGAAGGTTATTTTTCCGGGGTTTTGTGGGATTATTACGTAGAAGATAGATTTCATAGCGGTAGTTGTAACAGAGGGCCAAAGCAACGATACATAAAAGTGCAGCTCCTGCCACAGACAAAACGATATCTCTGAGAGAATTGTTTGGGTTGCAGTCAAGACTTTTGAAATCAAAGTCAAAAGCAGGCGTATTACCCGCACTGGTCTCACAAAAGATGTTTGATAGATTTGCGCAAGTGTCTAGTTTTCGTACAGCTAACCAGTTCGGAACCCATTGGGTTTGACAGTTACAGGGTATGTATACGTATCCCAAATGAAGTTTACACGGGTCTTTACTTTTAAAAGAGGTCGGGATTGACTTCAGATTATTACCCTGAAGCACGATGCTTATGTTGTTGTTTATAGCCTGTGCTGCTTTTTCCGTTATTTTTTCGACCATATTACCCGACAGATCAAGATGGGTAATTCTTTGAAGATAGCTTACAAACCCAATCTCCTTTATGGAGTTATTGTTCAAAAATACTTGAAGATCGTTGAATGGTGGCATGTGTTTTGGAAGATGAGTAAGACCGGCCGAGTTACAGTCTACTACTGTTCTGTCCTGGCTAGGTTGTCTGTAACACTTGCATGCTGTGGGACAGCCGTTAGTAGGGCTGGAAATGTCACACTGCAAATCGTCAAGGCCCGTCTTATTTCTAGCCACTACTTCTCTGATGGTCTTGCCCGCAAGGCTTGGAGGGGAGGTACATTTAATATCAAAATAATCTTTCCACATTTTGTTTATCCAAGCTCTGGCTTTTTGGAGGTATGGTTCCATTGTACAATCACAACTCAAGGGGGATTCTCTCAGATCAAAAGCAAAGTTAAAAAACTTTCCTAAAAGTGTTAGATCACTCACTCCCAAATCAGTAAAATTGAGAAATTTCTTGATGTTGTTTTTTCTAATGTCAACATAGCCCCCATCTCCGTATGTTTTGTTTTTGTCGATCCTAAACGAATTTTCATTTACAATTTCCTCGATTTTATTGTTATCGTACTTGAGTTTACAAAAGGATTTATCGAGTACAATATTTGTACAGTCCAGGTCCCGGAGTTGATTATGACTGAAATCAATGGTAAATAGTTCCAGAGACTCTTGTAGCACCGTATAAGGTTCAATTCTCCTGATCAGGTTATGGGATAAATCAACATTCCTCAGTAGAGACAAGCCTGTAAAAGTTTCATTGGAGACATAGGTGATGCGATTGTAGGACATATCTAGTGTATCCAAACTTAGCAAACAAGACAAGTTACCAACACTAGTAAGGAGGTTGTGTGGAAACTCTATTTCAACAATGTAACGAAAAGAACACAAATTTTTTGGCAAAAATGCCAAAAATCCATTTGAATGTTTGATTTTTAGAAATTGTGAATTCCTTATTTTGCCGGCTTGATCTGAATATATCACTGCATAGCCCCTTCTGTTTACGTATTCAAGGTTTAAGTTGTCTATAATGGCATTGTCTAACTCCCACAGCGGTTTCGCTCTGCAAGCACAACAATTGTCAGGATGCTCACGATCTTTACAATTATCTGGACAATACAAATTTGTTCGATTAGGATTATTTTCGTCAGCTAATTTGAAATAACCAGGAAATGCACCGGTAATAGACAAGTTCCACATCGATATGAATGCACAAGTTATCACAAAGGCCATACATGGGGCCATGTTCACCATAATCTTATGCTGACAAAATTGTCATCCACACTCAGAATTAAAGGACTTTACTATAAGTATTAACGTCTGCCGCCTCTTACATTGAGAAAATAAGTGTAAAAGCATAGCTACGACTTATATATGAATCCTTCCCACCCCTAATGATTTGACCTCTCTGTTGTTCCATTTAAAGCCGTCCTAGAGATATGAATTTGTTTTGTTGCAATCGTTAGCGAACACATAACAGTACACCTGTAAGGAAACGTCATATGAAATTTGATATATTCGAAGTAATAGGCGGACAATTTTAATACGATTTATCGTAATTTTTTTTAAAGGAGTTGAATTAAAAAGAGAAAGAATCTGTTTACAACTAAACTACACTCACTCGTTTTTCTTATTCTAACAAAAATGCCATACAGTAGAATAAATATGGTGCCAATTTAAATGTTTAAGTGAAAATAATATCTTTATGATCAGAATGATATATTTGAAAAGAAGTAAACTGCATTTATCATAGTGTCACACATTTAACTTATTATGAGTAACAGTTGAACTACTAGTAATAATTATGATGTTTGAATTAATAATTGATTCTTGCTTTGTTTTCTTTAATTTTTGTAAACATCTACTTAAATTATATCTGATACCTTGTGCTCTTACGAGATAATCAGATGACACAGTGTATTTAAATAAGCAATTCATATACGCATTTAGACTCATTTTCTATTTTCGCATGTGTTTTTAATGTTAAAAAATATAAATATAACTTGCTATATGCTTCTTGATCATATAAATGGACGAAACATTCTCATATAACTATATGCTATAAAGTATTTACAGTAAATTAAATTGATTCAAGTTTTAAAAATCTTTTAGATGACATTACAGAAACGCAAATCACTCCACTACTTAACCGACTTTCAGATGCAGGAAATGTTGTCACACATATTTTAAATACCTGTATGAGAATGTGCTGTTTGTTGTAGATATCCTGTCCGGTGCTAAACAAGATTTAAATCAAAGTCGTACACACTGCAAATGAAAAAATGCAGAATAAATGTATATCAACCCCCAGGTGTCGCACGGAAACGAAGCCATCAGCTAGATTTATCACCAGAATCAAAGGTTCCTTAACTCCGTTCTATTGCCGTCGGTTTATCTCACCCTATTCATTTTGTTGTGGCACCTCTAATGGAATGAAATATTGAAATTTATCTGAAAGTTCGAGTGTTTTGTAAATGTGAGAGTCCGTTAATGACTTGTTTTTAGAATCTTAGCAATAATCAGTATGTAAAGAGACGTAACATTAGATAGAAGTACTTTGATAGATGTTTTCAATAAAAAGAAACTCGACTTAAAACAGGTTACAAAAACACACATCTAAGAGCTTTGATTTTAATTTATGACAATCGTACTCGAAGAACAGATTCAAAATAAAGGTAAAACTCAAAGAAGAGAAATTAACAGGGATTTGTTCATTCTACTAAACAGTTAGATAACATTGCTTCATGTGGATATTTCAACCAAACACTTGGCACATTAAATTTTCTAAATAAACCATTAATACTAGAAAACTTAGTACGTAAGTCTGAACGATAGCATAGAACATTTAACCTCTTGCAATCGATTAAACATTTATTCATCGAGGTGTTTCTCACATTTAAAGATTGCTATAAGTGAGTAATTTACGAATTTGAATTGTTAAAGTTATTCTATTAGTGTTTGAACCAACCACATGTATGAAACCTTGGTATATGAATCAAATTAAACAATTGAAAATGCCGAGTAAAAAGGTTTTTATAAAGTAAAACATATTATCCAGCTGACTTTATATGATTTGAGCCTAAAATGGCCCCCTAAATTGAACATCATCATTTCACAGTTTTTTTTTGTTTTCTTTGCATGTGAAGATTTTTCATAATTTTCATTTTGATTCAAATGCCTACAGTTTAGAAATATGACATCATAAAGTTTACCTTTTCCCGCCACTTTCGCATATTTTGCCTAAAACGGCTTGTTTTCGAGCAGTTTTTCTTCCAGAAAACATTGAGTGCATGCTTGAGCAAACAAAAACATTCATCAGAGAGGTATCTATCCAAGACTAATAAGGAACATAAATATCTTCCTTGTTCAAACTGTAGCTGTTTCCCATTCAAAATAAGATAAGAAAATGTCAATTTTTGACTGATTTTGGTAAAATTATAAAAAATAGCGTCACTCCTGACGTCACTGAAATAACAAATAAATCACATAAATAAGTGAAAAATATATATTTTTTATCAACTCTTTTAAAAAATAACATAACATTGAATGTATCTTAAACATTTTAAAAAATGCGAATTATGAGTAGGGGGGTGGGGCAATTTTGACTCATATCATATATACGCATATAGTTCTTTCCGGAAAGCTTTTGTTTAATTTAATATTTATAAATGTTGATTTTTGGTGTAATTGTATTTTAAAGAAAACATATTGTGAGGCATAATAGCAACAGTGATTCTGTTCTAACTGTAAATAGAATATTCGTAGTTTTCACGAGACATTGGTTAACTAATAAAAGTAATAGGTAAGAAAAATAATTATACGTACGTAAAATAGAGATCTTCTTTAAATCACATGACAGGGACTATTCCACGAAAATGCACCTGATGAGAAAATTGGAAAACAGTTTTGCTTACTTCTCAATAATTAACGGCAAAAAATGTTTCTCCTACATGTATAACGTAATGTATACGAGTTTTAGTATTAACTTTTATTTATAAAAACCTTTTGTCATAATGTATTTTATGAATAAGATCTCATCTGCATTAAGAACATTCTGAGCGAGCCTAAGATTTTTAAAGCAGGAATTGTCGAAACCCAAATGACTGCATTTATTTGGTTGATCGATTTCATTCAATATCATTGAATATCAATACATTTTCTAATGGAATATCTGGACCCCCCCCCCCCCCAAGTTCCAACTTATCTGTCAGGTTTCTTTTAAAATATGTTCTCATTTTGGTAATTTCGTTTAAATGATACTTTGGTTTGATCGGCCTCCCAGCGTTTTATAACAAGTGCAATTTAATTTCATGCAATTTTTGCCAACAAAAAACGAGTTCCAGTGTTTTGGGGACAAAATAATTTTAGCTAATGTATATCTCAGTAAATGCTTCTAATATAAAGTTCTGATTGTTCTCTTCTCTCATACTTCCCATACAATTCGACAAAGTTATATACTAGTATTCAGGTCGTACAAAGATCGTGTAATTAATAATTATTTACGAATCGATATAGATGATGGCCTGATTTTGACATTTATAACGGGGAATACCCTTGTCTTCTTTCCTATTTGTAACCTGATACATGTATTAACTTGTAGGGGGTTACCTTGAATTATTCCTTACAGGTAACCAGCCAATAAAAACACCTCATCTCACCAAACTTTGTTAACCTTGAATAAACTTCTACATACTACAAACAAAACATGTTTTATATTATCTTATCGGCAATAATACGGATAACTCTCAGGTACCCCCTCCCCCTCCCTCCTGTAAAATCAGTGGGAGTTTATTAGGTCACGAAGTACCGAAATGAGAGACAAATGAAAAGGTCTCAAAAATGATTTTTTTTTTATATATTTGAAGTTGTTGGCGGATAAATTCTAATACAATTTTGTGTTCATATTTTAAACTTCAAACTTTTAAAACTTCATCAACATTAAACTAGTATCACACAATTCCTTACTTTATAAAAATTCTATACAAGAAGATAAATATGGTTCCGACTAAGACGTTCTAGGAGAGACAATTATATCTTCTCAATACTCGAATGGAAAAAAATCTCATTACCTTCATCATAATCATCATGATAATTGATTTTTGATACAGGTGCTTTGTTTTAAAATGTTTGTTAGGGTCAACTTAAAGTATAACTGATACAAATTTTTTTGGTGAAAAGGCAGATTACATAATTTATCTGCGCATTTCGATTCATCTTTTATCTAGGACTCTGTTGTTACGTTAAACAATAATTGTTGTCTGCTTTATGGCCATATAGATCGACGGAACATATTTATTTTGTATGCCGTCAGGCCTAATCAGTAAATGTACAATACGAATGATTTAAATTTCAAGGAAAATCTTTTGAGACGGTACTACAGAATCAGTCCTATAAAAACTTACGAACCGCCACATACCATATTTACAAAATGAGGAAATTTCAATCATATTTCAAATAACGTGTCAGAAAAATATTTTCTAAATCTCCTGTACGAGAATGATTATAAATATTCTAACTGGTGCTAAACAAGATTAGTATAGAAGTCGTACACACTGTAAATGAAAAACTGCAGAATAAATGTGTGTCCAACTCCCAGGTATCGCACGGAAACGAAGCCATCAGCTAGATTTATCACCTGTACCAAAGGTTTCTTAACTCTATTCTATTGTCATGGGTTTATCTCGCCCTATTAAATTTGTTGTGGCACCTCTAATGGAATGAAATATTGAAATTTATCTGAAAGTTCGAGTGTTTTGTAAAAGTGAGAGTCCGTTCACGACTTGGTTTGAGAATCGTAGCAATAATCGTTATGTAAAGAAATGTAACAATTACTGTGTATCAGATACAAAGACTTTGATAGATGAATTCAATAAAAAGGAATTCAATTTGAAACAGGCCACAAAATGCACTGATTCTAACAGATTTGATTAAATTTATGAAAGGTGTGCCAAAACAGCGTTTTCAAAATAAAGGGAAAAAAGGAAAAATAAGCATGGATTTGTTCTTTCTACGGAATGGTAACATAACATTGCTTTTTAAAATAATTTAACCAAAACCTTGTTTTTCACGATTTGAACAATCAATCGCCGAAAGCACATAGCATTTAAGTCTGAACTATAGCACACAACCTTTAACCTCTTGCAATCGATTTGAACGTTTATATATCGACGTATTTCTAACATTGGAAGCTTGAGATAAGTGCACAAGTTACAGATTTGAATGCCAATGTTATTCTTTTAATGTTTAAACCAAACACATGTACGAACTCTAGTTATTTAAATTTTAATTGAACACTTAAAAATGTCGGTTAAAAAGAATCTTTAATGTACATGTATATCAAATTATCCAAATTTACAAAAACATTTTGTTATTATTCGTAAATGTAAATTTTGGGATAATTTTTTATTTAAAAGAAAACTTATTGTAAGCTATGCTTGCAAGTTCTGTACAGAATGTGCAAAGAATGTTCATGCTCTCCACGTGACTGTGGTTAAATTAAGCGATAGGTGAGAAAACAACTTATAGACTGGCTTAGATAAAAATTGCTCATTTAAAATTCACATGACAAGAACAATTTTACGGGGATGTGCCTGAATGGTAAAGTTTTTATTAAGGGTTTGATAAGAGACACTTTTTCTGCTTCTCAATAAATTTCGCCAACATGTTTCTTCTATATTCATGACGTCATTATCATCAATTTTACCATATTCTTTTATCATAAAACTTTTCGTCTTATTTTGGTATTTGATGATTATTTAAGTGTAAAACATTTTAAGCTTAAGATTTTTAAAGCATGAATGGTCAAAACTCAAAATCTAGATAATTGCATTTATTCGGTTGATCAAATTCATGATTCATATAATTGATTTAAATATATTTTCTGAAGACCCCCCCCCCCCTCCCTGAAAAATGCTCATTTCCAACTTATTTTTCATGTTTGTGTTTGAGTATATGTACTCAGTTTGGTATCGCACGTTGTATTTCTTTATTAAATGGGGAGTGACATGCTTTAACAGATATATTCCTTATTTGGTCGTTAACCAACTCTAGCTGTTAGAGCTTTTAAATCTGGTTCGTCCTCTGCTGTGGCTGTACATTCAAAAGAAAGGAAAAATAAGTATGAATGATTTAAGGATACTTTTGTTCTGGAAGGTGTCAATGGAAAATGCTAAAATACTTTTTAAACACACAGTTAAAAAATAACTCTTAAAAAAGAGGATCGTTCCTCTGTTTTCGGTTAGCCATCTTGGGTCACCTCTATGTTAGAAATTATGCATCATATATTGATTCTACTCATCATCTTCATTTTGATACGAAAAACATAATTTTACAATTTTTCAATATTCCTATCGACACATATTGGCAAATTTAACTCATATATCATAAAAGTCAAGGAAAAATGTATCCCAAGTTTTGCCTAAAATCAGCTTATTTCATACCATATCTCGAATTTTACGTCATAGACCCATCCTTTTTCGCTCATCTGAGCCAAAGGATCAAGTGAGCTTTTCTGATCAGAATTTGTCCGTTGTCTGTCGTTGTCGTCGTCGTCGTCGTCATTGTTGTCGTCGTCGTTGTTGTAAATTTTTCACATTTTCATCTTCTTCTCAAGAACCACTGGGCAGATTTCAACCAAATTTGGCACAAAGCACCACTAGGTAAAGGGGATTCAAGTTTGTTCAAATGAAGTGCCACGCTCTCTTTAAAGGGGAGATAATTGAGAATTATTGAAAATTTGTTGGTATTTTTCAAAAATCTTCTTCTCAAAAACTATTCGGCCTGAAAAGCTTAAACTTGTGTGGAGGCATCCTCAGGTAGTGTAGATTCAATTTTGTTCAAATCATGGTTCCCGGGGGTAGGGTGGGGCCACAATTGGGGGATCATGTTTTACATAGAAAAATATATAGAGAAAATCATTAAAAATCTTCTTCTCAAAAACTCTTAGGCCAGAAAAGCTCAAATCAAAATGGAAGCATCCTCAGGTTGTGTAGATTCAAGTTTGTTCAAATCATGATCCCCGGGGGTAAAGTGGGGCCACAATTGGGGTATCAACTTTTACATAGGAATATATAGAGAAAATCTTTTAAAATCTTCTTCTCAAAAACTATTAGGCCAGAAAAGCTCAAATTGGCGTGTAACCATCCTCAGGTAGTGTAGATTCAAGTTTGTTCAAAATATAGTTCCCGGGGGTAGGGTGGGGCCACAATTGGGGGATTAAGTTTTACATAGGAATATATAGAGAAAATCTTTAAAAATCTTCTTCTCAAAAACTATTAGGCCAGAAAAGCTCAAATTAAAATGAAGGCATCCTCAGGTAGTGCAGATTCATGTTTGTTCAAATCATGATCCCCGGGGGTAGGGTGGGGCCACAATTTGGTGATCAAGTTTTACATAGGAATATATAGAGATTTTCAATTTTTTTTAGCAAGATCTACTGTACTCAGTTGTCAAGATATGTTGATACTGTAATGCTAATTTGATCAGAATTAAGGCAATTGTTGCTCAGGTGAGCGATGTGGCCCCTGGGCCTCTTGTTGTTTTAGTTTCTGAAATTTTAAGATTTTTCTGACAAGTTTATCATAATTTTAGAAAAGGTTTGAGACTTTCAAATAATTTCATAATATATTGAATTAGTAATGAATAAAATTGCGTTTTATAGGTAAAAAAGGTCAAAATATCAATTAGGTGAAGAAACTGCAACATTTTTTTATGTTCCTTTTAATTAGATTTATTTTATATTGTAAAAATTAAATTTTGTATTTGATGCCATGGTTCAATCCGATAACATATATAGAGGGAAAATTATATATATATATATATATATATATATATATATATATATATATATATATATATATATTTTGCAATTTTGAAAACAAAAAAGAGTTAAGTGTAAAAAAATATTTTATGGTTTTATATCAAATAGTGCTAATAACATAAAATTTTGTTTTGTTCTCTTTTCGTACATTTCTACATAGTTACATTTTGACCGTACAAAGTTCATGTAATTATCTCTAATATTCAGGGATCAATAAAGATGATGACCTGATTTGAAATCTATCCAAAGGAAATACCTGTTTTCCGTCCTATTTGTGACCAGATAAATAGTTGTAGGGGGTTACCTTGCATTATTCCTTACAAGTAACCATCCAATAGAAACAGCTCATCTCACCAAACTTTGTTGACCCTAAATAAACTTCCACATACTACAAACAAAACATGTTTTATATAATCTTATCTGAGAATGTGGCCGACCGTCAAGTAGCCCTCCTGGATCGGGTAAAAACGGCACGGGGGAGAGGGCGAGGTTTTAAAGTACCTGGTTCAACGACGGATGAAAGGTATCAAAATAAAAAAGAATCAATTTCCCTGTTTTGTCGAATTCTATTCCAATGAAGATTCTCTATCGATCCATCAAATAAAATTTCCGTGTGTCGAAGAACCATAACCATTTTTTTTTAAATCTAGGTAATTTTTCACGTCAACGTGATATGAATTGTGCTTAAAAGTTTTCTATCATTTGTAACCTTTTAAGATAATTTCATTTAAACACTCTAACAAAACAGACTTCAGAATATTGTAATTCGAGCAATTTTACAATGCAAGAGATTTTGGGGGTCGCATGAGGTAGAATATCTTTAGAGCTTTTATACAATCCAAAAAATAAACATGTATGTAGAAACATTTAATTTCGTTTCGACATAAACATTATAAAAATGAACAAGAGGCCCATGGGCCACATCGCTCACCTGAACAACAGTTCCTTGTAACATTCTTTTTCATAGCATATGTTATTTCTATTTTAAACTTTGAACCCCTTTCTGGGGCCCCAGTATTGGTCTGGGGTTTATGGTTGGCTTTAACAACTACACTATTTGAGGATCCTTGCTTTGTAATCTCACAAACTGTAGCATTGTAGTTCTCAAGAAGAAAACTTTTAAACATTTTAATTTCCATATATATTTCTATGTTAAACTTTGAACCCCACTTAGGGCCTCAGTATTGGTCTGGGGGTCTTGGGGCCCCAGTATTAGTCCGGGGGTCACGATTTTACCAATTTAGAATCTACAATAGCCAATGATGCTTGCATAGTAATCTCACAAATTGTTGCACAGTAGTTCTTGAGAAGAAGATTTTTAAACAATTTTCCTACATATTTCTATGTTTAAGTTGTAGCCCGGCCCGCCTGGGGCCCCAGTTTTGGTCCGGGGGTCACGGTTTTTACAATATAGAATCTTCACTATATATACAAGCATTTGTGTAAATGTTGACATTTCTGGTGCAGTGGTTTTTGAGAAGGGAATTTTTAAACATTTATCCTATGGATTTCTATGTTAAACTTTGAACCCCGCCTGGGGCTTCAGTTTTGGTCCGGGGGTCACGATTTTTACAATTTAGAATCTTCACTATATATACAAGCTTTTGTGTAAATATTGGCATTTCTGGTGCAATTGTTCTTGAGAAGAAGATTTTTAAACATTTTTCCAATGTATTTCCATGTTAAATTTTGAACCCCGCCTGGGGACCTAGTTTTGGTCTGGGGGTCACGATTTTTACAATTTAGAATCTTCACTACATATACAAGCTTTTGTGTAAATATTGGCATTTCTGGTGCAGTGGTTCTTGATATGAAGATTTTAAAACATTTATCCAATGTATTTCAATGTTAAACTTTGAACCCCGCCTGGGGCCCCAGTTTTGAAGACACGCACCCTATTTTCACTGTTTCGTAATTATCTCCTCTTTAAGAAGGGTTGTTCCCTTTATTTTAACAATTTAGAATCCCCTTTTCATAAGGATGCTTTGTACCAAATTTGGTTCAGAGGTTTTTGAGAAGAAGTCAAAAATGTGAAAAGTTTACAGACGGACGGACAGACAGACGGACGGACGGACAATGGGTGATCAGAAAAGCTCACTTGAACCTTCGGTTCAGGTGAGTTAAAAACTATACTATTTTTATGCTTTATTATACTAACTTGTTCTATGTTCAAGTTTACCAAACAACAATAGCCATGCATCAAATTGTTAAGAAAATACTTTTTTCTACACTAGGCAAAATTGCTAACGAACCACTTACTATTTCTTTGATTGTTTTAGATCTTAACTTAACAAAAATGAATTAGTATATTATTTTGATATTTTATTATAATACATTGGTACCCACATTATGTGATTCACATATCAATATCGGGTGTGGCCTCCATTTGCTCGCATAAATGCGATATGTCTCTCTTTGTCGCTTAGTAATTCCGCGGCGCTTTGAAATTCTTGCTCGGTCCCTCGCACTACCAGTTGTACAAATTTCCGGTACAACCTTGCAATTGACGTGTGGTGCCCATTACACACAGTGGCTACCTAAAAAAGACATTTTGTTTTATTAGATAAGCAAGCTGCATTATTTTTAGCCAATATCACAGATAATCGTTAAATTATTAAAAAACAGTTCTAACCTCTCTAAAGGAGCACCCTGCAGAGACTATACCAACTGCCCTGCCACGCATTTCTGTGGTCAAACGCGGCCTTCCCCGTCGGGGTTTTGTGAATTTTTAGCAACACATGCATCAATTATAAGAACACAAAAAAGAATGTAAAGATTTATATTTTCCAAAAAAAGTGTGAGCACGATTTGAGCATTTCTAAAGAACAGCTACGCTTCGGTAAACATTATATCCATTTATCCGTTTGGGCATTAAAATGTCTTTCTTATGATTAAGGTCAACTATTTAAACATTAAATTCATCTTTAAAAAATATAAAATGTAAATATTATTTTATTTTAAACGGTGCGTTAGCAATTTTGGAAAGTGAATGTATTAATTTTATAAACCGCATTGTCTTCCTCTTATACACCAAGCACTCAGACTGTTATCTTTGTTGTGATGCTTCTTCATTGGAACTTTTGTCATATGTTGTTGCTGTTAATTGGATTCAAATATCCGTTTATTGTACAGCTTCTTGCTATGACCTTATTTAATTTGCTCTCTCATACTTTTAGCTTTCTTCGCTTTCTGTTGATTAAGAAGAAATTTTTTCTCAGTTGCCCTATTGACACCTAAAGATACTTATAAATCAAATCCCAATTTAGAATGAGATTTTTGTTTTGTAATCTTTTTTCTTTTCTTTTTTTGTAGATTTTTTTGTAGATTTATACACTGTTACTATAGTATAACAAATTGTGTTGCGGGGCATCCATTTTTCTCTCTTTTAATTGAAATAGCCCAACATTTATTATTTAAAAATTAATTAAATAACATATCATGACACATGGATGAAGTCTAGACCAAGAATAATCATTTATGAAGTCAAGTGAAAACAACAGAAATCCAGAGGGTTAAAAGTACTAGTACATATAGTAAATAGCGGACAAACACATGCTATTGAGTTTCACCATCTTAGAATACACAGAACATTTTTCCTTTCATAATACGTATGCTTCAAGGATACTATGACAGTGTAATAATAGAGATTTTATTGGTGGAACATATTTGGTTTTAATCATTAGTGAATGATCCTTTGAATATTTTTGACCTTTAGTGGATGATACAGCATATAATTTTAACCTTTTATTGTTTATCATTAGTATTTTACCCTTTTGACCTACAGTGAAAATAATAAATATAAATGCGGGTCAATGATGCATTATGAAACAATCATATCGATATCATATAGGGAACTTAAAGCAATGGTTAATGTCAGGAATTATGATGCTAATCGCTGTGGCTCAAATTATGGCTAGCGGACATTTGAGATGCATATAATCATACTGGAAACAAAATTAACAGGTTACAAACCCTATATTTTAGACTACGCACTGACTGAGGAGGCAGAGTATATCAAATGTAGATCAAAATACTATCACAAATATTGAATCAAGGTTTCGTGAATTTTGCTTTAACAAAAACACGTGTCAAAAAACAAACACTAAAGTCAAACATGTATGGCCCGATTCTAAATCTTACGAAGTTAACATTCACTGATGTAGTTTACTACACTTGTATCGCTAAACCAGATCAATGTGTTTTAGAAAGGAACAGGGCTACAGCGTTCACCAACATGATTCCCTTAAGACATAGGTGGCAAAGCACTTTAAAAATAAAAAGATAATGCACTTTGAATATTTTCAAAGTGCGTTAAATTTGGGACCACGTATACGCTCTTTGAAAGATAATTCTTACTAGCCATTTTTTTAATTATCAAGACACTTAACATAAAAAGTATGTGTAAATTAAAAATTTTATTATTCAGTATTTGATAAAGTTTTTGGTATAATGATTTGAGAACAAGGAGGTGACAACCAACGATACAGTTCCATTACCGGTACATCATTCAAATGATTACTGGAGAAGGGAATCTATCCCCTCTGTCTTTTTCTTTCTTTATTTTTGACTTTACCCTTAATGTTGTAAAACCACACTTTTAATGTATTGAATTTTGCATATAGAGACATAATAAAAGTTTTGAGATACAGTCTCCACGAAATTTACAATGTATATACTATTTTTTGAGTGTGAAATAGGTGGTTCATATATTCATTACTATCATTAACATTTATCCATTCGTAAGTAAAGTTATGAAGTAATTACTTTTTTGTCAGTGCCGTAAAGATATTTTTCATACAATTGAATTTTGTAAATAAACTTGCTTGAATGCATCTTCCCCCATGCTGTTTCCCCCGCACACATACGCTAACCTACACATCTGTGAATCGTTGATGAATATGCATAAGAAATAAATTTGAATAATTTTTCGAATATGGTCATCATAATGACAAAATTCGGGTCTATTTTCCTCCATTGCAAAATTTGCGTTAAAAACGGCATATATAGCTTTAACAGTTTACATCTAACATCATCAAAAGTTAGTATACTCAATTCATTTTCAAATCAACCATTGTGAAATACAAAAACATATACCAGTATGAATGTTATTTTATAGAAAGAGAAAAGGTAGTTACAATTGGTACTTTTTGATAAGTATTGTTAGGTTATTATAATTTGTTATAGTGTTTTTTTTTTAAAATTATATATTAGTGTAACCATTAGCTATCCATTTAAATAAATAAGTAAATAAAATTGAAATGAAGCTGTCCTCTATGTGCACTGTAAAGGTTTACATCATTAGGTATCAGATCATATTTTGTACAGTGAAAAAATTTGATATGTAGAAATACGCTATAAGTGTTAGCAAAAAATAAACCTGATTCATTGTTATTGCGTGGACCCTGAGGTTTACGCAGAAAATATATAAGCGATGTTAAACCGGATGCTATGGGGAAAATTTAGCCTGCGCATGAGCTAGCCTGGTTCCTGTGCTAATGGGTAGCTCAGGGAACCAGGCTAGCACAGGTTCATCTGAATCGGGATTCCATGCCATATGCACAGTGTAAAGGCGCTGTAATTGTAAAGTTGTCGGTAAACAGTACAGAAACAAAGTATTCATTTTAAAGAAATGAACGGGATGTGATATAAACCGTCAGTATTATGAAATAAGTTAATGTTATGCCGAAACTACAACATGCATCAAATAGCATATAATTTGCAACGTTTTGTTGTTTTCCGAATACACATGTAGTTTAACTTTACTTTTATAAAGTTTATTTATCTCAAGAAAAATGCATCAAAATATGAAATTGATTTACACAAAGCTGTCACTGCATGGTAAACAAGAAAGTGCGAAGCGTAATGAGTGCGCAAATAGTAGAATTCACCGAATGCCTGATACTATACATGCAATCTTCATTAATATAGATCATAATTATTTTAGAAGTATGAACCCATTAAATTCTGAGATAAAAAGTCAGGGCTGTACATATACGTAATACAAGGTACAAATTTTGTGGTTAAAAGCAGGGGACCCGAGTCGGTGGAATCTTTGATAATCTTAAGGCTTTTACATTTTCGTTGGAAACACATGCAAATGGTCCACGTATTGCAGTCCTTTTTTAAAGGACACCAACTTGTCTTTTTTTAACCGTACAGTTATGACTTATTAGTCAATTATCAAGTCCTCTTCATAAAGGATGTCCGACTACTCCGGTCAGCATACTTGAATGAAGCTTCAAAGCATGATGCTGACAGAGAGTCTATCCCATCATCCTTCGGGGCCTTCCCATGAGCTCTATTCATGTACACTAACACTGCTACAATGGCGGCTACTACCACTAGACCACCGATCCCCCCGCCAATCACACCGTACAGAAAGCTTTTATTGGAAACAGACGAGATCTTCTCCTGTAAAATAAACACATTAATTTACTGACTTTATCAGTAAAACTCAAAACAATCTTGAATTGTGTTATAGAGTGTGGATTGTTCCACTTCTGTCGTGTAAGGTTTACTCGCCTTATCGACCGATTTGACAAGGCGATCAAAATTTTCCACGGTGGTATTGAAGGTTTGTCCCCCCGAAAAGTCCACTGGCCAAGTCTTCATGTTCCCTCGAATATCAATGGCCGTCACGGTGGAGCGATAAACACAGCACGTCCCGCTGAATAACATAAAAAAAATTTAGTCAGTCAATGTTTCCCTGACCATAATAGATCTACTTGTATATAGTACGCACTGCTTGGTGGAGAAAAAAAAACCAACGTCAGAAAGTGTGACCCCACGGATACAACTACATCAAGAACTTCATCTCAAAATAACTTTGTAAAGTGTTATCTATATATTTCAAAACATTCGTAGTAATTTTTGTCTTTTTCTAAAATGGAAAAACGCGTTTCACGGTATTAATATACAATTTAGAATTCTCTCTCTCTCTCTCTCTCTCTCTCTCTCTCTCTCTCTCTCTCCTATTCTCTCTCTATTTATATTGCTCCACTTAGACCAAAATTTATTGCTAGATCTGAGATTTTATAGTCATTTGAATCTCAAATTTCAATATTCAAGCTACCTAAGAATAGCTGTGTATATATCAGGAGAGGTTGAACTCAGAGTAAAGGTAAACGCCGGGTCACGTGGTGTCGCATACAGCCTACTCATGTTTACATGGAATTCAATGTCCATTACTGTGGTCCATTTTTGCAACGAACAATTAAAGTAATTCATCGAGGCTTTTTCACAATTGTTAGTCTTGTTTATTGTGCTCATTTCCGGTGGTGCCACATCTGCAACCTAAAAATATTCGGGAGACTAACAAGAAATAATGAAAACCTTTGATTTCAACGAGAAAGTCTTAGTTTAAAAGGTTTCCCGAGATAGTAACATTATTTACAGACAAAAAATGCCTTTAAAATTCAAAACACACAACTTTAATATCTTTTGTATAATGACCTGTAGAGTTCGTTTTATGGTCTGAAGAGTTGTCCCTCCTAGAATCAACTTGACTGTCAGATATCTAGAAGCAATATAATTATATAGCAATAATATAATTAATTGTCTATTGTAGATACTTAATAAACAAATTTTAACAATCATTAAAGATGCATTCCTTTTAACTTTTTTTTTCTTACGCTAAGGTCAAGGACTTTGCAGTGACTGGGATATTAACGATCTTAAAGGCATGAGCAGCCACAGACACGGGAAGAGATGACCCTGTCACAAATCCCGCAGGGGTGGATGTCTTTGTCACTTGAAATACACGCCTCGCACTTCCAGTGTTTGTTACATAAACTTCTATCACTGATGTTTTACCCAGAACCAGCTTTTCTGAATAACAAAATCATATGCAGCTTATTAAGACAATTTCATTATTAATTGCTATGAGTTTCAATTTAAAGATCGAAGCTTAAATTTAAAAGCATAACAAAATCGTATGAAAGAAGTTGTCTCAGGGTTCATGATCTCAAAAATCCTAAAGAATCGTTTTTAAATCAGACAAAACAATAAATCCTTTACGTTGCAACAGAAAAAAAATCATGCTTTTTCTGAAAGAGATCGAAGACCGGCTCTCTAGTAATGCAAACCACTTATATGTCATCTGTTTGAAAATTTTCTTAGATAATTGTCGATTGGTTTTCGTCTACTTCAGAAGAACCAAGACTTCTGTCTCCGAGAAACAAGATAAACATGTCCGTCAATTTGAGAATGGTCGACCACTTGACAATACAGAAAGCTGACATTAAAATGTGGCATGAGTTTGTTGGTAAGGTATACTGATATCGTTCTTTCAATAGAAGTAATTTAGTTTAACTCGGCCGAGCTTCTTGGCAAAAAATGTCAAAAACAATTTTAGCAGGGTGCCATTGTGCTTTATAGATTTCCGTTCCGTCCGTACCTGGTTTAGATGAGAACTCAATGCTCCCGGTGACAGGCGTGACAGCGTCAGATTTCTCACGAGTAAAAGTTTGAGAGTCTAGACTTCCATTTATACTGACCAAAAACTCCTGGAATTTTTTTGTTCAATTTAAAAGCTAAAGGTCTTTATGCAATGATCAGACTTTGATAAAAACTCAATCATTAATAAATTAAAAAAATATTTACAATAAATGGTCTTATAAAACTTGATACTGATATACATGAATTTACCTCAGATGTCACATTATACTCAGCGTAAAGCACGCGACTTGCGTCACTATAGTTGTCTTTGACAGAGAGAACTTTAAGAATGGCGCCGTCCAGTGTCTTTAGGATGATATGCAAGACTCGAGCAGCAACCGGAAGTCCGGTAACTGTAACGCTGAGGAGGACTGTGGTTCCTTGATACAGACAAAATTGTCAAATCGATGAGAAATGTGTGCCAATTCTTACAAAATTTTTGTATATGTAGATAAATTCAAAAGGCTTATAGAATAAACAATATTACATTGTGAACTATTACCAGCCATCGAAGACAAGTTTTTAACATAAACCTGTTTAAATATCAGGAAAGCACTAAACTAGATGAACATAAAAAGAAAAAAAGTACGAACCTGTGATGGGACTGGTTCCGGTGATGGGATACTTGATGCCGTGCACGTCCTCCATGAACTTGTACGTAAAGTCAATGTTTCCACTTCCGCCTACTTTCACTTTCCAAATTCCCGATTCCATTTTGTGCAATGTCCACTTTCCCGCTGGCGGTTTCTAAAAATGGCCAAAAGTTTTAACGTTTTACACAATGTGAAATAAATTAAAATGAAAATGACTGTCAAATACGGCGACAATAAATGTTATATCTAAACGATATCGGTTAAACAATTCTTAATGTATACAAATGAGGTTTAAGAAAAAAAAGGATAGAACATAATAAATCATTATAACAACTAATCATATGGGGTTTTATATGAGTATTGATGAATTGAATTCATAATTTAGCTTTACAAAGTACAAGTGTAATAAAAATTTTATGATTATTTTCAGCAAGAGTAAGTGAATTGTTCACTTGAGTTGCAAGCAAACTTTTTAAAATTGAAGTAAAAGTATATTTTTTCTTTGATAAAAGAGTACTAACTTGTATTGATAAAACAGTCGTACTTCCAATAACATCTACAGAGGCAGAACCAGAGAAGGCCTGTGTGCTGCCTATCAAACATAAAAAAAAATCAAATAAATTTTATATGAATCCGTGGAAGCTACTTAAAAAGTTGTAACATCGCATGGCGTGTTTGCTCGGTTACCGTCTGGTCGGTCCAGGGTTAACATTGAGGTTGAGGACACGCCCTCTATTCTGACAGTCAGGAGGGACAGGTCCTCATCCACTGACCACGTGTGTTCTGTCCCTGAACTCATCGTAAACGAGTCCACTTCTAAACCAGCTACACCCATATTGTTCTGCAAAGAGAACCCCCATAATTGTCTCCCTGTGGCACAACATAAATTTCTAATTTATTGGTGAATTTAGAAGAACGGTTATAATAATATTTTTACATACCTATTGTATATTTGATTTGGACAATGAATTTAACATCCATGCATGTATTTTCATTGACATTGCTTGTTCTTACCGCTACAAAAGACCCCAGGATGGTGCCGAGAGATGTAGAGGTGGTATGTACAATAAGGCCGCCAGTGGCTGACGCTATCTTATCAAAGAAATCAAGTCCTCCTGAACCGCGCCTCATTCGCTCTGGGTTTAGAGAATGACAAAAAAGTAATAAAATTTTCATAAAATATGAGTAATATGATGTAAATTTAGACAGGTTTTTAATTATTACAGACAATGATTTTTTCATTATTAGGTATTAATATTACGTGAAGATATCATCGGTGTTTGTCGGCATACTACAACCGCAATCTTCTTTCTTCTGATCAAATCCATGAATTCTTCCTCTCTCTGTGTGTGTATGGAAGCCTCTGTGTCAGGGTTAGAGAGAACAAGCAGACATGATCCGGTCTGTGCTTTCTTTAGAGCTATAAAATTACATATACTATATTAAAAAGCCAAATAAACGTTTACAATCGTTCATTGTTTAACCAGGTTTGAATTATGCAAACATTTACGAAAAGAAGCCACCATTTCAATATTATTCTAATATATATTGTATAACAGAAAAGTTACAAATTTACCATTTATCAAGTCATTAAATGTCAATATTGAAGGAACCTGTCCGATCTTTGATGACATATCTCCAGACAACATCATCACAATGGTGTCATTCAATGATTCTAAGATTTTTCTATCTTCAACTATAAGTAAACAGAAATAATAATGATTAAAATAAATGTATGTATGTAACTCTCCCAATGGTAGTAATTTCATAAAGCGGTTAATTATTCACTGTAACTGGGGTGAGAAAAAGAAAGTAATATGACGAACCACTGGATTCACGTTGATTAGCATCAATGTTGCTCCGAGTTGTCGCCCTTGTTTCTCTACTGACTGACCCCGCCCCATCCATGATTAGAATTACAGATAGACCCTGGGCAAGACAGTTGTAACACAACTTCTTGTGGGTCATACCTAGAAGTTCTTTGAATTTGTCAATTCCAATTATATGTAATAAACCGGTACCTACATTAAAGTAGAGGTAAAACACGTGTTTATTGATAAACTCACGTTCTTTCTTAATGAACAATTTAAAATTGTCATCATTAGTAATTAATAGATTACAGAAAATATAAAACAAAATATATATTATATTATAATACCAAAATCAAAATAAAAGGTAACAGGTAAATATCACCAGACACGTTAACATCAAAAGAATTTTCAGAATAAAGACGTTTTTGGTCTTGGTATTAATTATATACCCTCCCCAATCAGAAATTCCACTGAAGCCCGTGTAGCTGCCTCCATCGCCTGTTGTTGAAGATGGTCAAGTGTATTCTCGGGTCTGGACGTTTCTTTGTTTACTCCTTGTTTTTTCCGAGGATCTAAGTAACATTCGTCTGCAAGACAGATTATACTGTATACACTATTCGGTCACTGTAAGAAATGACTGAATGTTTTGAAAACGGATTAATACTGAATATGACTACAATATTCAAAAAGCCCAATTTTAGTGACTAATAAGGCTTACCGCTTGCCAACTCCATTAGTTCGGATTTTATCCCATTTTTTCTAGGTGTTTGTAGAACCCTTGCAGAAAAAATACAAGTACGTGTACGTATTAATTGTTTTAGAAAGTTCTACAAATACATGGTAGTTAAAGGACAATATCTAAGGCTCGATTTTTGTATTTTATGTTAATTAATATATAATATTAATAATTTTAATTTTATTTAATAATTAAATAATTAATTGTAATTTTAACAGCAATGTCCATATAAAGAGCTGGTACCTAGCATTTTGGAACTTATTTACAATGTCTACAAAATTGATTGTAAAAGAATTTTAAATATTTTACAAGAACGTATACTTGCATTTCAGAGGACACATTTAAACTCAGAGATTTGTCAGATATGCCTTAGAAATAAAAGAAAGAAAAGGAAACGAAATTAATATTTGATTTAAATGTTAATAATTCTATGGTTTTTTAAAATTTATATCCCTAAATGCATGATCTATATTGTGTTGTGATTTAATTTAACCTAGGTCTTGGCAGATTTGGTTCCCAAATATTTCCACCCAGTTTGTATTGCTGTAAAACTCCTGCAATGTGAAGAGATATTGTCCAGTCAGATCTCTCACGGCGTCCCAGTTCGGGTTGGCGGCCTGTGATTGGTTAATTATCTCGTCTCTAAGAGACTGCAGAAGCAGGTGTCCTTAAGAAAAGTAAAACGTTTTTTTTAATCTTAATGTTGAATATGCTGAACTAATGTATTTCAAATAGTATGTCAAATGTTTATGCCAATTGTCAAGTAAAAAGCGAGATACAGAGCTTGCAATTCTTTGAAAACATGGCTTGTTCCATTTTCTAAAATTGACATCTAGGTTTATATATATAGAAAATAAACTATTCATAACAAATAAGCCTTTACAAACTAGAAACTATTTAACTAGATTTATGACAAAATTGCAGAGATAAAAATTTATGGAAAACAAAAATGGTATGAATTGGCAGCAAAATATCTTTAGGAAGAATGGTGTAGACTGGAAGCAAAGGTTTCTTTAAAAATGTTTTTCATCATACAAGAAACTAGTTTGAATAATGCAATATTTGGTGCTCAGTATTTGTTAATCTTGAATACACATATTTGATGTTATTAAATTATACTCCAAAGTTAGTTGATATTAAAAGGTTAACAAACCAGTGAAGACTGAGACAAATAAGTAGACTTGAAATAATAAAATCACTCTTTTTATCAAATTTAAACAGTCCTATACTAAGTTAACCTAACTGGCAACCAGTTAATCTAAAAACAATGAAAGCGATTTAAACTGTTTCTATGAGGATGTAAAATACATAAAATAAATAACTATAAAATATCACAACAGATATGGAGGGCTAAAGATAATTGATTAACCTGAGTTGTTTAGCACTGCTTTATAATGAAGTTGGATTAAAAATTAAACAATATAAGGCAAAATCAGTAAAACTCAATGTACAAATTACACCAGCATTTGCAAAAGATATTTGTTTTTTTAAATTTATACATAAGCAAAAATTGTGATTTGAAAAACATGTATAATTATTTTAATTTATCTGTTACAATATGTGACTGTTAAACAGTATGAATGGTAATTCTGTAATATAAAAAAAAATTAAACCAAAGGAAATGGATGATATTCCTGTGTATACACTTTATGTATGCACTGGCTTTGTTTACATTACAAAGACGCGGGTGCCCTGTATCTCTATAACTAGACGACTTAATAATTGACATTGAATTTTAGTTCATCACATAAAATACCCCAGTCACTTAAAATTGGAAGGTAAAATTTGAAAAAAAAAATTGACACGTCTTATAGATATTTTTTTTTTTTATCAAATATACTAAATTCTTCTGGAAATGTCAGTCATGCAAAATTTTACTTCAAAACGTGTAAACATTTAAAAGTTATAAATAATATATAAAATAATATGTATCACAAAGAACCGAAAATACAAAAACTTCTCGTCATCTTCATTTACGTTAATTTTTACCTTTTAATGGCTACTAACTCACAAACTTTATTTAAACCACAAGATATTCAGTAAAATATGTCGTATGACCAATAACACTCAAAAACATTACGAATATTATATGTTACATTGAACCTGCTTCGATTTGATTACAGCTCATGGTTCTTGTAGCGTCTTCATGGTGATACCTCTGGGTCTGAGCGATGTTATTGATGATATCCTCAACAGTCTGGAGAAAGTGGACCATTCTGCAATCCCCATCTAGCCAAAATAATAACATCTTAAAAAAATAAATAAAATACCAAACATAAACAAACATATTTCTAATTCCGACACTATAAGACTGATACAATGAATAAAAAACAGCCTCGTCATTGGAATCCAAGAAAATAACCCAACACAGTAATTGATAAGAAAATCAAATCGTATTCTAGGCGCTTCAAATAACACGGGAGTTGGTACATGGTAGGGGTTTTTACCACGTTTATTTATTGAATTGAAGGATTATCATTTATGTAATACTATGACGTCACCGGTCAACAGTCTTTTTTAACAGTCGATTCTAATAGTTCCAATCCAACAGTTTCAATCCAACTGTTAAAATGCTGGACTTTTTTGTATAGAGTTGTTGGTAACAGGAAAATAACATCTTCTGTTCCCATTAATTGTAAGCAAACAATAAACCCCACTGCCGAGTTCCAATGCATGCTGTTTATAATTCAATATCAAATTTGTTACCTATGAAATGACATAATAATATTTGGAAAGGGTAACTGGTGGATGGTAAATTTATTTGCAGTCATTTTACGTATAAATCAGTCCATGATACTCGAATATATTGCTGCATTTCTTGACTGTGCATGTTTAACATGTATATATATATATGTATGAACGATGCGTTCCGTAAACTTGTAGGAAAATCCTTATAGGATCTATTTCATTAACTGACATACGCTATGCAGTTAGTGACGAGCAATGAACTATTTTTTAAAGGCATTATTTGTTTAAAAGGCAATGGAAAGGATCAAACTCTTCAGTCTTACATAACTTTTGCGGTTTAAAAATGAAACTGAAGATTTATGTAATAGGCCTAGAGATAAAAGTCATTCGCAAATAGCACAACTCAAGATCAGTACTACAATCCGGAAGATTCACCACCATAATTAAGCATTATGAAGTTCTAATGATCCATTTTTAAATCTAAAAAGATAAATATATAAGAACACGTAAGTCGTTATATAATATTTTGGGACAAGAATGCTAAATGCTTAAGATACAGAATAACAGAAACAATTGATCCAATTGCTTAACACTTTTATTTTTAATTGTTAAAAACAATGAAAACAATTCTAAATTAGCAAGAATAATATGACTTAACCGGTTCTAAAATATCCTCATAGTTAGAGCAAAAACCCCACCTATATAAGAAACTGTAACACTTACTAAAGTATTCGATGACTGTCTCAATAGCAGCAGATGAGTTATGTTTCTCCAGATCGATGACGTTATTTATAACGTCAGCTGTAGCAATATAAATGGCAGTCCGTGTAATGCTGGCGTGAGTTTGGTCAGATTGGCCATTACTACTTTCCATAGAAGGTACAAACGTTTGCAAACAAACAACCAAAACCCACAATATTAATACTTTTAGTCTTTCTTTCATAATTATCTTCACGAATTTCACGTTCAATTCATTAAAATTTGAAAATAGAAAAGATATTTTAATCGAGTTGTTCCTTTATATGGATGCTCTCCTTCGCTGAGCCAGCACAAGGATTAAAGTTGATTGATTTATTTGCCTACTGCAGAACTAAAGATCTTTTTTAGAATTTGATTCTATCCACTTTGCAAATGTGAGGTGCAACCTTTGATAACGACAGGTACTTCCTTTACCACTCCAAAATATCTTCTCCATAGATCAATAAAATTCAGATAACTTTCTACAGTAGGACAAAGTCTAAAGAAATGTTTAACATAGCGATTTAAAGATTTGTTCCTATTTTTCCATATAAATTCATCTTAATGCCAAGATAAAAACAAGTATACAAGGGCATTGATCACTATAAAGACAAACTCTTTATGCAACAGAAACAAAGACCTGTAGCCCTTTTTTTAATGGAGCTGAATTTCTTAAAGATTATGTTGTTGAACATAACACGTTCCTTAAAGGTAAACATTAGTTGAGAGTCGAAAACTTTGGCCAAGGCAATTCATATACAATGCATTGATTGTGGTTTTAGTTTAAGATAGCAATTAAAATAAAACCTTATCATCATCAAAGACTACTTTGTTTAGTTTACAACATGGTATCAATATGTGACGGCTAATTTATACAGCAATTGCTACTTGGTTATTTTTCCGCTGTTTTTTTTTTATATTTAGCTTTAAAATGATCAAAGGCAGATGCAAATCAAAGCTTTGCAATTGAAAGATGGGAAATAGTACAGTCAATTAAATCGGGGAAGAGGGATAGGGGTGTGTGAGATTTTCGTAAACTGCTTCTTAACTTTTGAACATACCGAAGAGCAAAAACCTTTATTTCCGTGTGAACATACTAATGAATCAAAAGGTCATATTTATGATGCAGGCCGCAATGTTCATCGTACGAGCTAACATTATTATAATAGATGTATACCCGTTCATACCATGCATCAACAAGTCTAAGCACTTTAGAGAGGGCTCGGATTTAGATTTTTCACGAGCACTTTGCCGCAACTTCTTAAAAACAATTGGAACATGAACATGTGAAGCTGGCAATGACTTGCCCAACTCTGAGGCGGAGATAATTCGTTTTGTAATAGTCTTCATCTGCGTTGCTTGCTTCGAGAAAGCTGGTAAGGGTAAATTTTCATAAGATATGTTTCAGTAAACTAGAGATTCTCGACTTTATAAATATATCAATAAAACTATGAGTATAAATGAAAATTGAATTTTTTTTTGAATAACTATTTTTTATATAATTATGGATATGCTTATATTTTTACGATTTCTTCTTCTTTCAGAAGATAGGTTTGGCATCTCAATTTCAATGTTGCAGAAATCAATTTCTAAGTTTTAAGGAACAGGCTATTTTATCAATGTAATGATATAATTGTCAGTAGCAATATAAATGATAAAAATAGGATATAATGTATTTGCACTTTCCACTATAGTATTCAAACTTATTAATGAGCAACGATCAGTGCATCTAATGACAACGGTTACTTATGTATTACAATGATCATAATGTTTATATTTTAAAGGTGTTCTACTTTTATATCCTACCATAGGAACCTATACAGATGTAATTGGTTCGTTTATGGCAACTAGGACTTGTTTCTATTACGGTCACAGCTATGTATTGGGATGGTTGTTGAATTACAAAGGTAATGTACGAGATGTAAAAAGATATTTATTCATTATCTTTACATCTTATTTATTCATTATCTTTAACATCTAGATTAATCTAATGAAAAAATATATCTTTCGTTTTGGATTTTTTTGCACAAAAGTACATATATTTCAACCTTAGGATTATCTCAGAGGTTGTCTAACCCTAACCGAAATGTTGCTTGATTTGTTTGGTAAATATGTAAACAGTAATAGAGGCAAATAAAGTTATAGCAATTTCTATTTGAAAAACGAACGAACAATCACAATTTTTCTGTAGCAAATCGACACCTGAAGAGATATTTTATAGCATGTGGTTTCAAACATGGCCCCATTATTTTAAGCCTCCCTAAAATTCGGACTAAGGTAAGGACTATTAATATAAAAATGATAATATCAATTGCATACAATTCAATTCATACTCATGAAATATTTCCCTGTCTTGTGGCTATTTTTACATGTAATATCCCAATCTTTTTATGAATAACGTAAACACAAGTCTAAGATATTTCATGATCATGTACATGTACATTTATTAATTTGGTTGAAAGTTCTTTCGTAAAACGCAGTCTAGGGCCCTGATTAAATAGACTCACATAATAACAATTTGTACGTAGCTTGTTTAAACTTAATCTGCGTTTTTAACGAGTAAACATAGCGGTATACTTTGAATCGAGTTTTGCGAATAAAATGGTTTTACCACCCCTTAAAATCTATATTTACTTTTTTAAAAATCTCCATTTTATGTATTTAGGTGAGAACAATTCCATGAGTTTATTAAAAAAGAATATTCTTTGAACATCAGTACGACATGTATGTATTTATTTATTTTTTAACTAAACCAAACTAACTCATGATTCAACTGATACTTTTATTTTAAATTAATGTCTCGTAAGACGTTTCTTATTGAGTCTGCAAAAAAAATTATATAAATAGAATAAATAAATATAAATCATATAAGCAAAAATAATAAAGAAACACAAAGACTAAAGGTATTCATAGTTTGAATTTACAAATATTTTTTTAAATCAAGTTATTTTAATAGAATCTCAAGGAAGGTTATATTGGTCAGTATTTACAGTAACTCATGCAGGTGTGTGTGTGTTTTTTTTTTTATTCACAATCTCTGTAAAGATGTTAACAGATTAGAAATCCAATGCTGACACTATTCTTCTGTTCTTTCGTATCTGATTTAGTGACGCCAGAGACACCGTTATGGGGGTCTTTTCATGCTTATTTTTTGTTGAATTTCTTTCTTTGTGTTTAATGTAAACAGATGCTATTACTATGGCAACTACGAGAGCGAGCACCATGGTTCCTGCACCAGCGAGCGTCAGAACCTTTATGTAATGTACCAGGGACTCGTTTTTTTATCGGTCTGTATAGAAAACAAAACAGGACTTCAGTTAATTCTACATTTATTTGCAGCACAACTATCAAAGCATTTCTCAACAAAATAAATCAACAAATACATGGGATACATAATTTTTTCTTTCCAACAATCAGCAATATGTTCTGGTTATTTCAAATTCTAAAATGTCTACTTTGAATCTCTATGCTAATGTTTTGACCGAATTAGGGGGATAAGTGCTTTCCAGACAGAATGTTCTTTACACATGGTCTGTCTTCTTTACCTTCACTGGAATTGGTTTAGTCAAGATATCGAAGTTTTCAACTGTTGTGTTGAAAACATTTCCTCCCAAGAAATCAATCGTTTTTGTTTTCATATTCCCACGTGCGTCGATGGCCGTCAGTTGAGATTTGTAAGTACAGCAGGTGCCACTAAAACAAAAAGGGTGGTTTGTGTTTACAGATGTATTTTGTGGATCGTGTTAGAGTTGTTTTTTTTTATGCAGTCTTTGAGCATTCCTTATGATATCTAATGTATTAAGAGATACAAATCATTATGATAATTTGCATTTTCATTCGTTAAAATTAAATATATTTAAAGTTAATATATTGAAAGCAAATATGAATCTAATACCTTAATGTTGCGACATAAACAGACGGTGAATTCCGTGCGTACTTTAACTGTACAGTAGTCGGTGTAGCGTATAACTGGCTGAGGCTGGCTCTAAAAGCGACATCTAAAACCAAAGTCCAGTTTTGTTTCTTGCAGTTATAGTAGTTCAACATCTCTTGTCGGCAGTTGGAGGTTCGATTCACTTCGTTGAATTTTGGTGGCGGTACATCTTCAACCTTAATTAATAACAGGCGTCCAATATACAACATCCCTTGTACATTCAGGGAAAACGTCAGCTGTAGCAATATAAATGGCAGTCCGTGTAATGCTGGCGTGAGTTTGGTCAGATTGGCCATTACTACTTTCCATAGAAGGTACAAACGTTTGCAAACAAACAACCAAAACCCACAATATTAATACTTTTAGTCTTTCTTTCATAATTATCTTCACGAATTTCACGTTCAATTCATTAAAATTTGAAAATAGAAAAGATATTTTAATCGAGTTGTTCCTTTATATGGATGCTCTCCTTCGCTGAGCCAGCACAAGGATTAAAGTTGATTGATTTATTTGCCTATTGCAGAACTAAAGATCTTTTATAGAATTTGATTCTATCCACTTTGCTAATGTGAGGTGCAACCTTTGATAACGACAGGTACTTCCTTTACCACTCCAAAATATCTTCTCCATAGATCAATAAAATTCAGATAACTTTCTACAGTAGGACAAAGTCTAATGAAATGTTTAACATGGCGATTTAAAGATTTCTTCCAATTTTTTCATATAAATTCATCTTAATGCCAAGATAAAAACAAGTATACAAGGGCATTGGTCATCATAAAGACAAACTCTTTATGCAACAGAAACAAAGACCTGTAGCCCTTATTTTAATGGAGCTGAATGTCTTAAAGATTATGTTGTTGAACATGGCACGTTACCTTAAGGTAAACATTAGTAGAGCGTCGAAAACTTTGGTCAAGGCAATTCAAATACAATGCATTGATTGTGGTTTTAGCTCAAGATAGCAATTAAAATAAAACATTATCATCATCAAAGACTACTTTATTTAGTTTACAACATGGTATCAATATGTGACGGCTAATTTATGCAGAAAGTGCTACTTTTTTGGCTGTTTTTTATTTCGCTTTGAAAACAATCAAAGGCAAAGGAAAATAATAGCTTTGCAATTGAAAGATTGGAAATAAAAGATAATCATCACAGTTCCAAAAAGCTGTATTTCGTAATTATGGCCAATGCGAAAGGATGTATCATAAAAAACATAACAAATAGCAAAAATATTCTAGTATGCTCAGACATTATGGATTCATCTGATTTTCGTACTGGCTCGTTTTCGTAAATTTAATAAGTAGATGGTTCTTTGTGATTTCGATAAAATCTTCAAGACTGTTTATTAAGTCATTTAAATTGTAAAAAAGGGGGGGGGGGGGGGGAGGGGGAGGGGTCGTAAACTGCCTCTTAATTTTTGATCATACTTAAGTGCAAAAACCTTTATTTCTATATGAACATACTAATGGATCAAAAGGTCATATTTATGATACAGGCTACAATGTACATTGTACATGTACGAGCTTACATTATTGTAGTAGATGTATACCCGTTCATACCAGATAGCCAAAGCCATTAATAAGTCTAAGCACTTTGGAGAGGGTTCGGACCTAGATTGTTCGCGGGCACTTTGCCGAAACTTCTTAAAAACAATTGGAACATGCCCATGTGAAGCTGGCAATTGCTTGCCCTACTCTGAGGAGGAGATAATTCGTTTAGTAGTAGTGTTCATCTGCGTTGCTCGCTTTGAGAAAGCTGGTAAGGGTCAATTTTTTTGATAAATGTTTCAGTAAACTAGAGGTTCTCGACTTTATAAATATATCAATTAAACTATGAGCATAGATGGAAATTTAATTCGTTTTTGAGTAACTATTCTTTTTTATTTGGATATGCTTATATTTTGACGATGTCTTCTTCTTTCAGAAGAAAGATTTGGCATCCCATTTTCAATGTTGCGGAAATCAATTTCTAAATTTTAAGGAACAGGCTATTTTATCAATGTAATGATATAATTATTAATAGCAAAATAAATGATAAAAATTCAAACTTATCAATGAGCAACGATCAGTACATCTAATGACAACGGTTACTTATGTATTACAATGATCATGATGTTTATATTTTTAAACTTGTTCTACTCTTATAGCGTACCATAGGAAACCTATACAGACGTTATTGGTTCGTTTATAGCAACTAGGACTTGTTTCTATTACGGTCACAGCTCTGTTGTGGGATGGTTGTTGAATTACAAAGGTAAGGTACGAGATATAAAAAGATATTTATTCATTATCTTTACATCTAGATTAATCTAATCAAAAAGTATATCTTTCGTTTTGGATTTTTTTGCACAAAAGTACATATATTTCAACTTTCGGATTATCTCAGAGGTTTTCTAACCCTAACCGAAATGTTGCTTGATTTGTTTGGTAAAATTGTAAACAGTAATGGAGGCAAATACAGAAATAGCAATTTTTTTTAAAAAACGAACTAACAATCGCAATTTTCTGCAGCAAATCGACGCCTGTAGAGATATTTTATAGCACGTGGTTGCAAACATGGCCCCATTATTTTAAGCCGCCCTAAAATTCGGACTAAGGTAAGGACTATTAATATCAAAATAATAATATCAATTGCATACAATTCAATTCATATTCATAAAATATTTCCCTGTCTTGTGGCTATTTTTACATGTAATATCCCAATCTTTTTATGAATAACATAAACACAAGTCTAAGATATTTCATGATGATGTACATGTACATTTATTAATTTGGTTGCAAGTTCTTTCGTAAAACGCAGTCTAGGGCCCTGATTAAATAGACTCATATAATAACAATTTGTACGTAGCTTGTTTAAACTTAATCTGCGTTTTAACGAGTAAACATAGCTGTATACTTTGAATCGAGTTTTGCGAATAAAATGGTTTTACCACCCCTTAAAATTTATATTTACTTTTTTTAAAATCTCCATTTTATGTATTTAGGTGAAAACAGTTCCATGAGTTTATGAAATAAGAATATTCTTTGAACAAACTAACATCAGTACGACATGTATGTATTTATTTATTTTTTAACTAAACAAAACTAACTCATGATTCAACTAAAACTTTTTTTAAAATTAATGTCTCGTAAGACGTTTCTTATTGAGTCTGTGAAAAAAAAAATATAAATAGAATAAATAAATATAAATCAAAAAAGCAAAAATAATAAAGAAACACTATTCATAGTTTGAATTTACAAATATTTTTATATCAAGTTATTTTAAAAGAATCTGAAGGAAGGTTATATTGGTCAGTATTTACAGTAACTCATGCAGGTGTGTGTGGTTTTTTTATTCACAATCTCTGTAAAGATGTTAACAGATTAGAAATCCAATGCTGACACTATTCTTCTGTTCTTTCGTATCTGATTTAGTGACGCCAGAGACACCGTTATGGGGGTCTTTTCATGCTTATTTTTTGTTGAATTTCTTTCTTTGTGTTTAATGTAAACAGATGCTATTACTATGGCAACTACGAGAGCAAGCACCATGGTTCCTGCACCGGCCAGCGTCAGAACCTTTATGTAATGTACCAGGGACTCGTTTTTTTATCGGTCTGTATAGAAAACAAAACAGGACTTCAGTTAATTCTACATTTATTTGCAGCACAACTATCAAAGCATTTCTCAACAAAATAAATCAACAAATACATGGGATACATAATTTTTTTCTTTCCAACAATCATCAATATTTTTTGGTTATTTCAAATTCTAAAATGTCTACTTTGAATCTCTATGCTAATGTTTTGACCGAATTAGGGGGATAAGTGCTTTCCAGACATAATGTTCTTTACACATGGTCTGTCTTCTTTACCTTCACTGGAATTGGTTTAGTCAAGATATCGAAGTTTTCAACTGTTGTGTTGAAAACATTTCCTCCCAAGAAATCAATCGTTTTTGTTTTCATATTCCCACGTGTGTCGATGGCCGTCAGTTGAGATTGGTAAGTACAGCAGGTGCCACTAAAACAAAGAGGGTGGTTTGTGTTTAAAGATGTTTTTTGTTGATCGTGTTAAAGCTGTTTTTTTTTTTTGAAAATGCAGCCTTTGAGCATTTCTTGATATCTGATGTATTAAGAGATACAATTCATTATGATAATTTGCATTTTCATTTGTTAAAATTAAATATATTTAAAGTTAATATATTGAAAGCAAATATGAATTTAATACCTTAATGTTGCGACATAAACAGACGGTGAATTCCGTGCGTACTTTAACTGTACAGTGGTCGGTGTAACGTATAACTGGCTGAGGCTGGCTCTGAAAGCGACATCTAATACCAAGGTCCAGTTTTGTTTCTTGCAGTTATAGTAGTTCAACATCTCTTGTCGACAGCTGGAGGTTCGATTCACTTCGTTGAATTTTGGTGGCGGTACATCTACAACCTTAATTAATAACAGGCGTCCAATATACAACATCCCTTGTACATTCAGGTAAAACTTGGGCTTTGTGGTTATGATTTTAAGTGTTTGTAAAACCAATATTTATTCAGCATACTTAACAGGTCAACAGTCGTAGAAACCGGTTCATAACAATATTTTTCATGAAAAATAGTAAATCAAAAAGATATTATGTCATTAAAAGTTTTAGCTTTGTACCAGAGATTGTGAAGATTACATGAACATTGTATATTTGTTGATTTTACTCGGTCTTTTAATGCTGTTAAGTTATTCACTGCTTTAAAAATTTTGGATCACATTTTTAAAAAATTTTGATTTAAATAAATCGTTTGTTCATTCTAAACTGTGTTTCCTGGAGATAAATGCATTGTCAACGTACCATCAGTGTACGTGAGATGGTCTGTAAAGTCTGTCCCCCCAACGTGAGCTTCACTGATAAGGTCCTGTAACACAATAGCTAAATGTATAGTAGATACATAGAAGATGATAAAGACTGACATATACTTAGCAAGGAAAATGAAATTGAAACCAAACAACATTGGTTTTGGTCTTACGCAACAGAGACGTTGGTAGGCGTCAGTGTTAGACTTATTTCTTTATTACTCCTAGGGCCCACTGTCACGGAGTAAGAACGCTGCGTGGGAAATCCACTGGGAACGGAGGTGGCTGTCAACTGGTAGGTTTGTGATGTACTTCCTGTATTTTTCACAGCGACATCTATCACTGAATTTTCTCCAAGAACAAGGTTTTCTATAGTAAAACAGTACATTGGTAACAAAACTGGAAAATACATCAAATAAGAAGATACAAAATGTGAAGATCACATCGCGAAAAGAAAAGTTGTGTGACACTTTTCAAGAGACTAACAAAGCAAAATAGGACATATTAGAATTGCTTCCATAGCTTTGCGATAATTACGTCGCGTACCTTACAAAAAATGCTTCAAGTTAAATGTTATTTAAAATTGAAGTAATGATAGAATTTTTTAAGTGATGCAAAGTTTTGGATGAGGAGCATTTGTGCATTACCATCCAAATTATCAACACTCTAGATATTCGTTTGCTGATAGATTACCTGGCTTAGAGGTGAAGGTTATCTCCCCTGTTACTGGTGTGATGATATCTGACTTCTCTCGGGTGAAGATGTTTGTGCCAATGCTACCATTGATGCTTACAAAAAACTCCTGTAAATGTTTTTTTAATTATTAAAATATCCAATATTCTTGAATTTCATTCGTAGAGAAACACTAAAATTCAAACCTCGGGTGTAACGTCAAAATATGCAAAGAGGACACGGTTGCTTCCGCTTGATGAATCAGAAACCGGAAGTTTGGTAAGAATTACACCGTTAGGTTTTTTAAGAATGATATTTGTGACCCTTGCTGAGGGGGACAAGCCCGTAACACTGATGCTGATGAGGAGTTTAGATCCTGTCATGCAAATAAAATTATAACATTATTGCTTCGTGATAGAGTACAAGCTATATAATATATTATATTATATAAATTTATAGGAAAAAAATAAATGCAATATGAGAAATAATTTTCCTACAGGAAAAACTGTAAACCAATTTTTATCCGCTTTTGAGAAATTTTCGCGAGGTTCACAAGAGGACTCATCGTCGCGAATATTTCTCACGGCGATCCAATCGTAGTAGAATGGTTGTTACAACAAGACGGGTCTTGATTAGGCTTGATCGCGAACTTAAGTCGTCGCGTACCAGTTTATCGAAAGTGTTTCGCGAAATAAAGTCGTCGCGAATAAAAGATGGTTTACAGTATTGAAAATCCTGTACGAGAAAAGTATTTCCTAGAGGAATTTAATTCAGATTAAACCTTTCCTATAAGAAATTAAGATTTTAAAATCCCAAGGGAAATTTGTTCAAATGCTATCGGAATTTATATTTCTACAGGAATTTATTTTATTCCGGTAGGAAATACAAAATATTCTGTAAAAATTGTTTTTCCTATGAAAAAAATTATTTTCCTGTAGGAATTAATTTTTTAAAGGTAAATATATCTCATCTGACAGGTGAGATACACCAATAACAAAAATAGTTAACTTAAACAAGCTAAAAAAAATTCTTTTGCGATAAACGATTCACACCTGTGATGGGACTGGATCCGGTGATGGGATACTTGATGCCGTGCACGTCCTCCATAAACTTATACGTAAAGTCAATGTTTCCACTTCCGCCTACTTTCACTTTCCAAGTTCCTGTTTGACTTTTTTGCAAATACCATACACCTGCTGGGGGGTTCTAAAAAATAAGTATCGTTAACGTGGTAGTGAGCATAAAATCATCGAAACTTAAGTAAAAAGGATATATAAACATAAATACAAAAAAATAACTAGTTAAATAATATTCACCTGAACTGATATAACGGTAGTACTTCCTATTTTATCTATAGAAGCTGTTCCACTAAACATCTGAGTGGAACCTGAAAAAGGTGTCAAAATGTTCATATATCAATATCTGGTCAATTATCTAATTAATCTGTTTGCGACGTTAAAAATTGTTTTTTATTCTCGTTTTTTATCTATGTTTACCATCCGG
The DNA here is from genome assembly GCF_963853765.1 of Magallana gigas. NCBI lineage: Eukaryota > Metazoa > Mollusca > Bivalvia > Ostreida > Ostreidae > Magallana > Magallana gigas. The sequence continues at coordinate 54,135,775 of NC_088857.1, read as the reverse complement.
CCGATCCAAGGAGACATAAGTTGCAGACGACAGACCCTCAATAGTAACCGTCAATATTGAAAGATCAGAATCCACGGAAATTGAATGAGTAGGTGCAGACATTTCAAACGACGTTACTCCTAATTTTGAAGCTCCCATATTGTTCTATAGAATATAGTATCGTCATTATTTTGCTTTGTTTATAATGCAATATTGTCATTCAATAAAACTAAAGCTAGGAAATGTGAAATTAGAATACATAATATTTACCTTCACAAACGATCCTAGAAGTCCCCCTAGAGAGGATGACGAGGTGTGGACAATTTGTCCGCCAGTAGCTGACGCTATTTTGCTGAAGAGGTCAAATCCTGCCGATGATCTGCGGGCGCGCCCTGAGAAATATTATCTACGTTTACACTGATGTAATTTCAATTTGGGAATAATCATCATTAAACAGGTGTATAATTATTTTTCATTCATATTTTAATTTACTTCAATATATTCTATTAATATGAAATCCACGATTCTAACGGACTCGTTATGGCATGTTTTATTAGAAATTAAATTGATAAATAACTGTTACTACAAGTTCAATTGAATTTAATGAAATCTCAATTAATACTTTCACTCCGAAAAAGAAATATTAATTTAAAAAAAAAGGGTTGGATAAAGGATACTTAAGAAAGCCAAATGTCTGACGTGAAGTGATTTAAAAAATGTCTAAGTCTATAATTACTGAACAACGATCTTCAACGTTTTAGGTTTAGTTTCAAATAATTTTGTTCCCTAATTATTTCGTCGATATGTATGAATTTGTATAATTTTATCTTATAAGAGTAAGAGTCCCTGTTAAACAAACAACAAACAAACCAGCTCTTCTCGAGTTGTCGTTTAGAATACAGGTAGGGTTTTGAACCGTGAATTCTGATCGACGTCTCCGACTTCCACCCCCACAATCCCCTCGCAGGAAGGAGACCAGTTTGATGTGTTTGTCATTAATCAAGTTTATGACTTCATTCTGTTTCTCTGGGTCTTTTGCGTCAGCGTCAGTGAAGAAAAACACACAAGATCCTGGGTTTGCTATTTTTAGTGCTTTTAATAGAACAAAATTTAAATCATTTAGCTAAGATCATCATTAGGTAACTTCAAAATGATGATCAAACATTTAAATAATGAATATCTTTATGATAGTGCCAATCAGACTGATACATATATAAGCAAAATATTAATGATGACAAGGACGGACCGTTTACTATCCCAGTGAGGGCCATTTCTGGGCAGTCTCCGCCTCCGTGTGCCGTCATGTTGTGCAGCCATTTCTTCATCTCGTTTCCATCAGTTGTATTATAGATAGAAGTATCTGTTGTATAGAACTTATGATTATCGTTATGTTGTATTGCAAGCCCCTGTGTCGCAAAAACATTACAGCCAGATCGTTTTTTGAACTTTTCAATTTATTTTAGTCAGTGTGTTCATAATATGAGGTGTTGTTTTAGTATTTATTGTTTTTTATAATATCACCTATTCAAATATCGGTATGTGATATTATCAATTAGATTTAAGTGGTAATTTCACCTATTGGATTTTAAATAGGTGATATCACTTAATTGATGATAAAATATATATACTACATTAGATAATGAATAATCCCCCTTTTGAAACAGTTTAAAAACAAGTATAAGGACAGCTGAGGCAAAGGATGACATTTAAAATAACATTCAAGGAACTATTCAGTCATCTCTGCAGTGTTTCGATAGTTACGAAGTTGATTGCCAAACAGTGTCACAAAGTTTGCAACATGGATTACGATCGCTGAATTTTTAACACGGTGAACTTCAGTGCTATGTACCACGCAATTTCATCATTCATAGATCAAGTGTGACCTTGCCGCCATCATTAACTTCCCGCTTTCGACTTGCATAACAGATATAGAAAATATTGTCTGATTTATTCAACGAGTTGAAATTGTGTATATGATCGCGAGGCTTGCCGAGCGAATACAACCATTTCAAAGAGTTGGATAAAATAAACATAACATCACACTATTCATCTCATACGATTTGGTTAATTTTATAAATGACATGATTTTTTTTATCCTAATCAATGATGCAACGTTGTGCTGTTTTATGCGATTATTGTGACCAATATAGCATGTTATTTCGGAGATAAATTCAGCTGTTGTAATGTAATGTTTTACTCAAACAGACCTTGAATTAATTTTTTATCTCTCCATATTTCTTTTCCTAGAACTTATTCACTCAAGGAGGACGATTTGGGGTTTTTTGCGGAAAAACTACAATAGCAAATCCCTTTTATTATTTTTACCAATATGTTATTTACACCAACTCTAGTTTATTTGCGAAGTTTCAAGAAAATCGAATGTCTGGTTCTTATTAGGGACCATCTCAAAATACAGGTACATTTACTATAGGAATACATAGTAAATAGTCATTTTCCGCACATCGAAGCAGATTACAAAACTATTATGATTATAGCTTTTTTCTCAAATTGTAATATGTGATTAGTAATATCATTTTCTACCTTATATATTAAAAATACTTATTTCTACCGTCTGGTGTTTAGGGGGGGGGACATCTCAAAGTATTAAAATGCACCAAATTTTGCTATATACAGTGTATGTATATTTGGAGCATAACAAATGTAGATTGGTAAAATGGATTTAATCAAAAACTAAGAAAAATACCCCGATGGATAGAATTACTCTGTGTATAAAATTTAAACGGCGTACGATTTTTACTCTTTTCTTTATGCGATTTATTTTAACGAACTCCTACAAAGCTTCATTTTATCATAACTTCACAAAAACACAATGGCAACGCTCCCCTACCATGCAACGGAAAAATGGTTTGAAAAACAAAATTTTCTTTAAAAATCTAAATATTTTTATCTGTATTTTGTTTATTGTGTTCAATTTTATAACTATATAAAGATATAGAAAAAATCATAAAAATACACTGTATTTTACTAGAGTGTGCAAAAACATGCGCAATGAAAGCTGAAGTCGACCTTCTTAAATGGAAAAACAAATGACTTGCATACTCAAATTTGTTGACATGCAAAAAGTTTCTAATGCTCGTCAGTTTGAATTGACTCGGACGAGGAAAAGTTCTGTTGATCATAACTAATATAATAAACACTAGGATTCGAAGTCAAAAATATTGATTAAGGATGCTTACTGGTGGTAAAATGTCCTTTCTGATATAAAGTAGTCATGTTGTATATTTTATTTGATAAAATGAAAGATATCAGAAAGAACAAAAATAAAAGTTTTAGGAACCATTATTTCGGTAAGTTCTGTTTTCATTGCGTCGTTAGGATCAATTCCTTAATATAATAGCTATTGCAGTAACGTGATTCGCAGTTTTATCAACAACACACCGTGGTGTTTCCTTGTTTTTGGTATTTAAATGCTCGACAAAATACGATTGAAATCATGTTTGTAAGTGGAAATGGTGATGTGGAATATACAGGAAAATCTTTAAAAACTTGGTCACTGAAAGGCTGTGTAAAATATAGTTCTGACTGGAAGTATTTGATTAAGCAAAGGTTTATACACCACACGTATGAGATAAAAAATAAAACAAACTTACATAGTTGTGTATGTCCGTGTGCTTTTTATTTAAACATGATAAAAGATAATTAATTAATAACAGCATTTGAAGAAAATACTATATAATATATCATAAATGTAGTGGTATAACACCCGTGTGATAAACCTTTGTTGTATCAAACAAGATGCGCTTTATCAAATACTTCCGGTCCGAACTATTTTTGACACAGCATCTCGCTTCAACGCTTCAGTGACCTATTTTCAAATATTTTCCACATAAACATATCAACTACAAAAAATTGATTTAAAATGGGTTTTGTCGAAGATTTAAATTAAAAATATGAAGGAAAACCTAAAACTGGTTAGTTTATAAAAGTTCAAATCACGTTAGCTTACTTCGCTATCAAGGAGTTCATCCTGGATGAAAAAAGAACGCTTTGGTTGTGTTTCTATAAAAAACCGTACCTGTTACCTTTTTTATCTTTTATTTCACCACCAGTAAGCATCCTTATTCGATTTTTCCAACTTCGAATCATTAGGCTAGTGTCTGTTTTGAAAAACATCAACAACTGTTTCTCGTTCGAGTCAATTCAAACCGACGATCATTCGCAACTATTTGTATGTCAACAAACTTGATGATTCAAGTCTTCTGATAAGTATTTCCATTTAAATAAGACGATAGAATAGATAGGCGTATTGTAGCATTAATATTTACTTTAATAGATTCACCTATTCAAAATAAATCTTAGATAATTACTACTGCTTCTAATGATAAGTTGTCTCCCATTAATATTTATCATTTAGACACTTATATACATAGAGGATATCTATATTGTCTTTATTTTCTTCGGATTAAACACATTTAAAATGAAATACTTTTGAAATATGACTATATTGATACATGTGTAGTTGCAAATTTTAAGCGTAATTTTATGACAACTTCTCATTTTATAATTAATTGAAATTTAATTAAGTTTAAAAAAAACTTCTTGATCCAGAGGCCAGGATCATAAAGTCTTAGTTCCTGAACTTGTACCAGTTTATATTATACCTGGGTCATTGAAGGTTGAAAGAATAAAGTTTGAAGGTCCATTGGATCCAAGGAGTTTAGCTTGGTTAACGATATCAATGCTGTGCTGAGTTGCTTGCATGATTTCTCCGCTCATGGACCCCGTGTCATCTATAACAAATACCACAGACAGACCCGGGGCAAGGCAGTTATAACAGGGATTCTTGTAGCTCATTACCATGACTTCCTTAAACTTTTCAATTCCCAGAACAGAGAGGAGGCCTGTGCCTGCAATGGTATAACAAGACACCCATCTAAATATTTTTTCTCAGTAAAAATCAAAATTAAAACATGCATAGCTTCTGCTTACCGTTCCCGACAAAAAAGTCGTAGGTTGCCTGTATGGCTGCCTCCCCAGCCGACTGATGTAGGTCAAAATGAGGAGACAACTCTGGACTCGATGTTTCCTTGTTTATCCCCCCTATGGCGGGAATGTCTTTGCTGTTATCATATGGACCGCCATGACTACACTTTCCCATGTTTTGCGGAAATTGCCCTGAGAATCAAAAATGAATTACTTGTACCAGTATACAATTTTAATCTGTTATAAGATAAAATATTTTTTTTGCTGTCGTGCAGTTTTACCTATAGGTTTGTTGATGTTCTGGTAGCTGGTGTATCCACTGGTCAGGAGCTGTCCGTCAGAGCGCATGTTGTCAACACAAGAATACTGCTGAACTCTGGGGATACAAGAAGACGAAGTTAACTCGTGGGTTCATGTAGCATTACTCAACCATTCAAACACACTCAACTACAAGAAACTTTGAAATTTTTTAAAAATATTTTTTTAGCGTTTAGTGAATTTTGTTTATTTATATAAATTCTTGAAAAGATATCATCGTCAACTTACGCCTCTTTGGTATAATTACAGCTCGTACAAGTGACTTTGTCGTGATCAGACACTTTATACGGAAGAGATTCTCCCGAAATTCCTGTAATTATATTTTCATATGATATTAAATGGCATAGTACATATCCATTATCAACTACTGCTCATATATAATAAATGCTTCCGGGAGAAACTCTTTGTAATTTTCAAAAGTAAATAAATAAAAAAGACGTTACCGGTATGAACCACATAGTAAAGTACAACTGTGGATGGTTAACATCATTGTCAGAGGAATTCTACACAGGACTCTTAGTGTAAAACTGATTTGTTGTTTCAAAAACATATCAGTCATTTTAACAAACAATAAAAAATGTTTCATCCCCCTAAATACCACATTCATCATTCGTCACCAAAAAAGAGGCATGCTGGTTTTGGTATGTTCGTTCGTTCTGTACGACTCTATCTAGCTGTCTCACTGTCTAATTGTAGGTACATTTCACTTTTATTATAAGGCTCAGTCGTAGAGTTATAAGCAAGATATACAGCTCACAATTATTTGTAATGTAGACAAGGCTCGTGTCATGTTTCTGTTTACCATGGTTCAATATACTGGTTGGAGTTCTTTTTCAACCCCATTTTTTTTGGCTTATGTGTTTTGAACAAAGATAAACAGCTCCTAACGTTTGTCACAAAAGTCATTCATTTTAAGTCTAAACGTGGACCTGAGCTTTGTTTACATAACAAAGAAGTGTGAGCTCTGTATCTTGCTTATAATTCGAAGAAAATACATTCAAATTTTGGTTGATTATCAGAAATACCTTACTAAAGCATTACGAACATTAAAAACGGGGAAACAAGTTTTTGACCAAAATCGTGGTTACAAACATTAATCAAAGTACTGAGAGTTCTTTATTTATAGTTTTTAAATAACTTTTTTAAAACTTATTGACTTTTCACAAAGTAATGATAATGCATTACTTTACTCATGTAATGGTAATGTAATGCATTACTTCAAGAAAATTAAGTAAAGGTAATGGTAATCTAATGCCATAATTCATGAAGTAATGGTAATGTAATGCATTATTTTACAATGTAATTCACCCCACGCCTGATTCCAACTAAGCCGGAAAACATGAACATTAATATTTAACATTGAACTTGGTTCTTCAATCGATAAGATTGTATATATTATATGATGTATAAGTCTTCCAAAATGTAAAATCTATTATAGATTTTGCTTACAATGCATTGTTTAAAATTTAAATCCAGTTTAATCGACTAAGAGCCAACGAACGAGAAGGCAAATTCAGATTTGTTTTTATTTTCTTTGTACAAAATTCCTTTAGAGACGAACAGCAGTCATACCGCAAGTAGACTGGAAGCCAATGAAACACCTATTTAATTTGTAAAACATCTGTGTATAACCCGTCCCGATTTTAACTTCGGCTTGCGCATGAAGTTTGGTAGTATTAGGTAAAAGATTGTCAAAATAAAATTCACAACTTTTCAAAAATGGCACATTGCGTTTGGGAACTTTAATTTTGATTCCACCATCAACCTCTTCTATTGATTAATGAGCTCGTACACCAACTGAATAGTAAACGGCGCTGTGCATTCAATTACGTAACTCATTCCACATTTGAACCCAAGCAAGAATATTTTGATCAATAAAACTATTTGTTTATTTTCTAAATAGAATTTTGTTTATACACGGAGGACTTAAGAAGATTTAATGCGTGTTTTATAATACATATTTACTGAAATGCATGAAAACTTTCTGCACTATTTTCTTACGCGTAGACTCAATTCATGTGTTCTACGCGCGCCTTCCGGTTTGAGACTTTGGCTGACAGTAAACCAATAGATGGGGTCACGTGACCCCGTCTAAAAACGGGAAAACAAGTTTTTGACCAAAATTGTGACTATGCCCTTTTAATCTTTTCATGATTTTATGTCTGGTTAAATGAAAGGTCAATGTCAGGGGTCGAGGCGAGCAAAGGATCATAGTAATGCAAAATGGTAGAATTATCCTTGGATTTTTGTCTACGATTCGGAATTCGACCAGCGCAGAAATCTCCCTAAACTTTCATGTATAAAGAGATGAAAGAATTATAAAGAAGTTGTCGAAACTACACCCGATATATACAATTGGATGTATCATAACAACGCCTGGTAAATTACAGATGATCTCATTCTATTAACGGATGTATTGCAACATTGAGCCTTGGTATCAGCGGTGTTATCATTCAAATGTCAGCGTTGAAATGGTTCCACAGTTGAAGTGGAATTTCTCATTAGCACTGTGACACTCTTTTTTTTTTTACATGATCTATATCGTTCTACCGTGCAACAGGACGTCAACTTAGATAACAGCGTAGTTATAACTGACCTAGCTCTCGACACACGCGGTCTCCAAACATCTCCACCCAGTTTGTGTTGCTGTAAAACTCTTGCAATGTGAAGAGATATTGTCCAATCAGATCTCTCACAGCGTCCCAGTTCGGGTTGGCGGTTTGTGATTGGTGGATTATCTTATCCCTAAGGGTCTGAAGAAGCAGATGTCCTTAAAAGAAATGGATAATAATATTACATTTGAATACTAGTTATAAAAAAGTTAAAGATGCTTGGTCTGATATTTATCAAATTTTATGTACATTTTATAAGTATAATCATGAGATTTTTTTTTTTTAGAAATTAGCTATATGGGGATTTCTACACTAGGGTTCTGCTTGTTGAAAATTGAAGACCAAAATCCAATTTACCTGGTACAATTTGTTCACAGTTCATTGTTCTGGAGGCGTCATCTCTATAAGTTCTCTGAGCCAAGTTGTTTTTGTTCACGATATCTATTATCGTCTGAGCGAAATGTATGAGTGCGTCGTGATCTTTTGAATAAGAATTTTTTTTTCATTCAAAGACATTCAAATGCGCTTAAACATAAAAATCGAATTAACAAGTTAAAAAAAACCTTAACACCATACGGAGAATTTGTACATTACCGAAGTACGTTGTAATTGTCGTATCGGGATCTGACGCGTTGTATTTTCCTGGACTAATGACGTTGGCGATGACGTCAGAAGTAGCGTGATAAATGGCGGCCTGTGTGATGCTGGCATGTGTGTGATCTTGTCTTCCATCAGTGCTCTCTTTGGAAGGCAGGAAACTTCTCACTGAGAGAACACAACATCCCAACAAAAATAAAGCGAATGTCGGCATTCTCTAGTGCACTTTTTATCGTTGTATCTCTGAATTAAATTTCAGTGTCTTTTATAAGCAAAGAACGGTCACACCTATGCATGATTTACAAGGTCTTATCAAGCGTTTATATTACTTCTTTTTCAAAGAATCCTGCAGAGTTGAACAAATATATCCATTTTTTTACAAAAAGATTGTTACTCAAAAATGTTTTTCTTCTGCGATACATAAGTACTTTAGCCCATAGCCAGATAAGAAGACGTGCAAGTGTTTGATTTATTTGAGATGCAATGTTTAAAGTGCACGAACCACAGGTACCCGAGATAAAAGTGTTGAAGGTAAGATTAATATCTCGTCATTGTGCAGAAACGATAAATCAAGTGGGTAACACCGCAGTAAGAAACAAATGGCGGTACTGTCAGCGGTAGGTACACCAGACATGGAGGGCCTGTGACAGAGACTGTCGTCCTATCCCCACTGACAGCCACACGGATAAACAGATTAATCAATGTCAACCCAATACAGCTCTCCAAACAGGAGTGGTGGGTGTTCCAAGAAAGCAAAAGTTTAGAAATCAGAAAAAAAACGCGTATAAGAAATTTTTCAAAACATATGAATGCAAATTTACAAAAGACTAAATATCAAGTAGAGGGACAAACTGTGAATTCAGATTTTTTTTATTAGTTGAAAATTTTTGTTGAAAGTTACGAGTTGATAATAAATAGTATGCACAAAAATATGTTCTCACCTGTGTTATCGAGTAGGGGCGATGGCAGGGATGGGGTAATGGTAATTTTTTATGATAATTCAGTGTAATTAATTATAAATTTTTGTGTAATTAAAATTAATGTGTAATTGACCCTTTTTTGATTACATATAATGGTAATTTAATGATTTTTTTCAAAGAAGGTATGTAATTCAAATTACTTTCAATTACACAGTGATGATTTTACATTTAAATATGTATAACGAAGCTGTCCACTGTCAATTGTCCCCCACACTTCCAATAGTACAAAAGTATAAAACAATACAAGATCAAATTAGGAAGAGGACTTAAATGCACTTTTACCAAACATACGTGTAGTTCTATGATATAAACTTTTTCACTTACATATTATCTAATCATGAAGTTCCTAATTAATCAAATATGAATATCAATGTCTCTTTTATTTATGAATTTGTTAGGGACAAATAATTTTGATGGTATGCTCAATCTCTTTTATTCAAAAATTTAAATATCTTATTGGGGAAATTAATATTTCCAAATATTTATTGACTTCAATTTTTTTTTTTTACAAATAAAATAAATGTTATTTGAACTGTACAAACTATTAAGTCATGCTTTCAAATGCAAGTCTGCTCTCCACCCCAGATTCACCTTATCTGTATTTTCCCAATTTATAAAGAGGAAAGAGGAGATTAATGTTTAGTTTGTACATTTCATATCTGCTTTAATGCAAAAAATGTATTTTTATCTAATTTTATGTGTAATTCAATTAATTACAATTGCAAATTAATTGTAATCTAATTAGTTACATTTGAAAATCCTTTTAAATCCTTCTAAACAAAATTGTATATACAGTGTACATATATTAATTTTCACAACTGTAAAAGTCCACGGATAGATTGTATTCAAAGAATTTTGAACATGGGCGGGCTACAATATGTCTGGCAGAACCATAATTTTGTCAATTTAAAATGGTTAACTGCTACTGTAAATCAAAGATTAAAAGACAAATTTGGTCAAATATGGTCCAATGATATATAATTGTTATTCCAAAGTTCATGTGTATAAAATTTTGGCTTTGAGAAGTATCTCGATATTTTACCTGTAAAACTAAGAAAGAAGATTAAAAATTAAATTTCGTACATCAAACCATCGTCTCCCTGTAAGGAAAGGCAGATGGTATTACACTCCTGTAAATGAGAGATTATGTTTATTGTGTAATAAAGGTCTCATTGCCGATGAATTTCACTATATTTTTGACTGTTTGGGCCTAGAAGAAATAAGGAAAAAATATCCATGCACAAAATACTGGAAAAGACCAATTTTTTTAAAAAGTTCTCTGAACTCATGATTAAATGTAACTCTAAATCTCTAAGAAAATGTTGTGTATTCATTTTGAAATATTTTCGATGCTGTCTGTTCCCCTTCGTTGTTTTCCTATTTTGATCCTTTATACCACAGTCTTACATCAGTATTGATTCTGTAATCTGTCCTTTTTTATTCATATCTTTTTCCTGTTTGAAAATGTACCTGTATGAATACCTCTGACGATTTGTAATTTTGTGTATTCTACTTGTATATGTTCCACTTGTATTTAGTTAGAACGAATAAACTAAACTGAACTGTAATGATAATGGTAGTTTTAATTGAGGATTTTAAACAAGTAATTGTAGTTTAATCAATTACTTTCGAATGTAATTGACCCCATCTATAGTCGATGGTAATAAACATTACATTACAGGGTACCCAAATCTCTGGAAGTACGAAGTTAGATCTCTCAATGATAATCTTAACTCAGTTTTTCTCAGAACAACTTGGATACCTGTAAAAACTGTTAAGTAAATAAAATTTACCACTGAACTGCAAGCTTTTAATGTTTTAGTTATATATCAACAATATTTCTAAGGATTTAATTTAACGCAATTTTCTTTATAGATAAAATACAATTGAAATCGATACTGAGGCAAAGCCAACGACTACTTCTTTGCAAAAACTCTTATCCTTCCGATCATAAGACAGAGATAAAGTTTATGCGCATTGCAAACGATATGAAGGTAATCAGGAATTGATTCAACTTGTCTAAAGGTGTTACGAAGTGTCCGGGTAACACATGTAAACATCTTAAACTTTTTTTTCTTTTATCAGTCTCAACAGTTCTTCGTGAACAGTGAAAGTTACCAAGTAAGTGTATACGGTACGAGAAATACACAGAGTGAAACAAACCCCGTTTCGGATGGTAAATATGAAGTAAAATAGTTAACAGAAGTAAAGGTAAATCATATTCAAAGTAAAACCACCGTTTCAAATATTTCAAGAATTTAGATCTACAGTATTTGATAACAATATTATCTTAAAGGGAGGAGTTGTAAAATCCCAACATGTCAACAGATCATTATACATCTGAACCTAATTAACCGATTGAAGCTTCCTGTAAAACAACAAGGTTTTGAAAATACCCCTAGAAGATAAAAGACGAAGGGTGAATATTACATCACATGTGTCACTATGTGGAAGTGTCCTATCGTTCGTTTCCTTAAAAAGACAACCCCGATTGAGGGTACATTCATAGCGAAACTCTATTTATATTAACAACTAACAGAAACCGCACGAGGTATTTAAAACAAAAAACATATCTAAAAAATAACATATTTCACTCTATCATGGTGAAAATTCAAGCTGGTTTTTTTTATCGAGCTTCTAAAGACCTACGTTGGCTTCTTGGAAACCAATACGCATGCTCAGAATTACGAAAAAAGGTGTTATCTTTTCTTAGCAAATGTTTACACTTGTCATTTTGCATGTGTGTGCTAATATTATATGATTTGTCCAGTCCTTTGTAAATTTCATGGAAATACTTTATTTCCAATTGATTCTCGGCAAACAAACGTTTTACGTCGGACCATAAATCGGTTCGTGTCTCTCTAGAAGAGCCCAGAGAATATTGCTTTTTGTTAGTCGAAAGGATTGCAAGCTATATTTTTATTGGCTATAAATGTAAGCAGGAAACCTATTTTTTGTTTTTGTGTTAATTTTCTTTATTATCTATGTATTTATATACAGACAATACGATTGTTTGAAAGTAAGAAAATAATTGGCAATTATTTTCCTCCAATCTAATTAAAATCGGTCCTCCACGATAATTTATGGACTCAGCATATCAAAGAAAGCAACGTTTATTTAGATTTATATTCGCCTTGACATCTATAGACTTCTTTAACAACCGATCAGTTAGTAACAGACCTACATCAGATTTGTAATCATTAAAACGCTAACATTTTATAAGTTTGTTTATTTTTTTTTTTTTTTACTTCAGACAGCTATTGATTCCTTCATGTTATAAAAATTGCTTGCATTTCTGCAAAAAATGAAATTTTAAAGATGAAATCCACTTCGAAATCATTATTTTGAATTACACATATAAGATAAATGTTCTCTAAAATTTGACAAACAAAATCCTTGTATATTACATTAGAGAGTATTGAAAGTTTTCAAAGTAATTGATATAAAAAAGGAAAAAAAAAATTTACAATGTCAAAGATAGCACGTGACCCATAGAAAGGTGAGCGGATGTGATGGAGCAAGATGGAGGAGGGGCGGGAGGGGTGACAGGACCCGGGACCCCGGCGTCACTGACACACACAGCGACACCTGGCGGTCCGTCACAGAGTAAACTACTGGATCATAAAATGCACAACTTAATTACAGGTAAGACTTGTCATTTCTCTCCCGTTACTTTTGTTCGTAATGCACGTGCACTAGATGAGCCATTGTTAAGATTTTAATATTTTGTTCTGTGATATATTTTTATTGTTGTTTTTTTTAAAATCATAACGGAAGGCTTCATTATTCCAATATTTAATTACATATTTTTTTTTATTCTTATTCCTAAAATAATCCTCTTTTCATCTGAGATTTAACAATATTCGTGAAAATCCTAATCTTAAAGAACACATTTCTTTTTATGTAATCTTTTCATACAATGGTTAATAAAGCTATGAGTAGCGTTGTCCGTGACTGACCACCTTCCTGGGGGTCTCCATCACTCATCCCGGTCCATCATCTTTGATTCAAGGTCAATTATGACAAGTGACTAGAGGGCTTCTCTTTTTGCTCTTACTTTGTAGATGCGTAAGAAGTCTATGAGCGTTATAAGGCTCATTCATGAGTAATTTTGAAAAATCATTCATATATACTGTGATATCTATAAAGGATTAAGGACGAATTTGGACTTCACATTTTTTCAAATAAAGACATATAAAAGAAAGTTATAAATAATGGATCAAAAATGAGTTACAGACAGAGGTTTTTTTTATTCTTTGTTATTTAAACTTCTACATATTACAGCTCTAAAGCTAAAATCTATTATTAATTGAATCCGGTATTGTTTTATTTCTTTTATATGTGCTTTATAAATTTTAGACAATTTTCTGGAAAGATCTGAAGAAAACATTTGAGTGAAGTCATTACTACAGTTCAACACCGTGTGTTTGAAGTGTACAATTTTACGAATGTTTTATGGCTGAAGTAATAAAGATTACAATAAATTATAAATGTTCTGTAAACATGGTTGTCCCCGGTTGTTAATTAATAAAACACGCCACATGACACTGGGTTAATGAACGATTAGCGAATGAGCGTACGGATGACAGGCGACAAATAATCTCCATTTGTGACATCCATACTACAGAAAGAACAAAACAAAAATTTGAAGCGTAAAATAGCTAAAATGTACAAATTGACATAACACATCTCCTTGTGCAATACACGTGAATCAATTTGACAGAAATACGCAGTAATAGTAAAAAAGAATTTTAAACACGTCCGCTTTATGTCCAATAATGTTCACATGCTAGAACAAATCTATATTTCAGTTTTTAAGAAAATATTTTTTCTATTAAATTTAGAAGTTCAGCACGAGAGGTGTTATGCAATTAAGTTCGTTGTACCCTCTTAGAAATGAAACGCAGTCGATGCTTACCAAATAGAACCTTTACACATCTTGGTTTCAGTCGTCCTCTTGCTGTTGGCCGGGGGTCGTTCTACCGTCCCTGTGGGGTCAGTGCTGATGCCGGGGTCCACACCCTCCTCCCCAAACCCCAACCTGAGGGACTGTCTGGTCCACGCGGGCTATTACAACGTCACAGACTCACCCGCCCACTACAACAGCGACTTCGCCAGTGCAGTCCACAGGTGGTGCAGGTAGGCAGGGTACTCACATCGTCAGGAGTCCGAATCCTCTCATTAAAATTATCTGCAACTCTTCAAAAAAAAGAAAAAAAAAGAAAGTCTTTATATCAATAACAACAACGTTTTTTTTTTCATATCTGAACATTGTAGTTTCCATGGATTCCTTCAAGAATTTAAAGCAAAACGTCTACGAAGAGATGCAAACCAACAATTAATGAATTCATTCATGAATTCGCGCAGATATTTTTTTTCAGAGAACCGTTTACTTAATAATAAACCTTTGACAGAAATAATAAACTAATACATTTATGAACTGTGACCCTTATGCTTTCAGTGTCTATGAAGCCGTGCTGCCCTGTGCTGAGAGTTCCGCCAAATCGAATCCTCTTCGGAGCCCCTCTGACTGGTTCTTCTCTCTGATTTTCAATTCCTCCATAGCAAATCACACGTCCTCTACTATATGCCAGAAACTTAGCAGTAAGTGCCACGCCTGATCAAAATGTTAAAAAACAATTTGGATTCGTTTAGTGTTACATTGTTTTGACCGTGCTACCCATTTTCAGAGTTTGGGAGGAAGTTGCGATGCATGAGGAAGGCCCAGGAGTTGCGGGCCCTGAGGTGTGTGGATTCTCTGACCAAGCCGATCAAGAAGGCCCTGATGAAAATTTACCTCACCAACATGTCCATGGTGGACCTCGCCCAGAAGGCATCGTGTCTGTAAGTGTCAAACTCCTCTGGCTCGATAGAATTCATATACAAGTAGTGATGCGTGTTCTTGAATCAACAAATACATATACCAGTATGTCGTAAAATATCCCATTAATGTGTTCGTATTTGATTTAAATACACTGTGCTCAAATAAATGTATACACAGATATTTATGCATCAAAATGTTATGTCTACTTTTCTATTTTGATTTTATTCACAGGATTTCAGCCGCCACGGCTACTTGCTTTAGAGAAAAGGTCTCTTCATGCAGGGCATACCTCAGGGACTACATTGGCGCGTATAACTTAATATTTGGCGGGAAATGTATTGCATTCCTCCGATCACGAGATAAAAACGAGACTACGACAGACGATGCACTGACCCCGCAGTCCTTGGACCAAGAATGGATGACCACAATTCAAAATTTGGTAAATGAAGGAAACAAGCTGAAAATATATCAACGTAACGAAAGTAGAAGGGGTGACATTATATCGGAGGTAACAGAAATTCCTAGCACACCAACAGCCCTTACAACCCCCGGTTTCATTTTCACAGACCTTGGAATAACCCGGGCCAGTGTTAAACATACCCAAACTACCGCTAGCGTATCCATGGACACCAAATCTACCTCCAGATTTATTTTTGACTCCAAAGGCCGTGAGTTGTTTCAGACGTCTACTGCGCAGGTTTCTGTACAAAGACCAAGTACTGGAGATTCCGGTAACTCTGGGGACACGCCCACAGGGATTGGTGGCTCCATAGACAATGGTGCATCACGTGATAAATCCAGTGGAGGAGAAATGATCACTGCCCAGCATATCGCACTATTATTTATTATAACGGTTTCTGTAGTTTTTTTTGGGTACTAAGAAGTTTATTTTTCATCTAGCTTGGCGTCTAGATGACTGTGATTTTGAAATTTGACCATACCTCTTGGAAAACCCGTTGGTTACTCTCAATTACCCTACCCATCCACCACATATTTGCTCTGAGGGAAGATAAAACTAGGGCAGGATTGTATTGCTGATGTAATGGATTTTTGAGTTAGGGAAAACTGATTTTTTTAAGGAGTTTAGTGAGATTTGAGTCTGCGCCCTCATTGTATAACAAGTTTTTTTTTACAAGGTCTGAGTCATATAAATCGACTCATAAAGTTTAAATATAAGATTGTAAAACATGAGAAATCCATCCAATAAATATGATGTTTACATACTGTTGTGCCTCCTGAGTGAAATATGTAATATTGTTTTTGTTCATACAAACCGTTTCTAATTCATATCCGTATTGATAAATATGGTTTTTGCTACACTAGTATGGGTAGGATTTTACCTGAATACGTATGTTTTGTTAGGTCTATCTGCTTGTTAATTAATGGGAACGTTATAGAAGATGACGGTAAAACAAATGACGAGATCACTGCGACATTAATCATGGCGGACTGGGCTCTCTGGAATGTTCTTTATTTGTATGAAACAGATTCGTGGTAGCTCCAATATGATAAAAATCACTGCTGACAATCAATTTCTGACAAATTTTGATAAAGAAGACATAGAAAAATTAACTTTGTGAGCCTTTTTAAAAGCCGGATATATTGCTTCTCGTCAAAAATATGTTGTGCACATGTTGTATCATCTATTAACTATGAGATTAACGGCTTTAGAAACATGTTTACAAAATAAAAACAAAAGAACATAAGTCCAAAACATACGTATTATGTCGAGAATCCTTTGCGTAGTTAATCAATAAATATTGACCTTTAAAATTAATCTTGAATCTTTAAGTTTCACCGAAGTGCCATAACGCTGGTTTTTTGGGGAGAGAGAGAGAGAGAGAGAGAGAGAGAGAGAGAGAGAGAGAGAGAGAAAGAGAGAGAGAGAGAGAGCATATCTATCAACGTAACCTTTAGTTTCGGCCAGATTTAGCCTCTAGACCTTTCTTAACGGTAAAAGGAGGACACATTTAATGAACAAATTTCTTTGATTTAATGTGATTGTGATCAACTATAGGATTTTATCAGTTGTGATGCTGCCTCTAATCTCCGTAGCAGTGACAGAGACCGTCCACGCAATGAGGTTTACCGTGGAAACAGTGGAAGCTGCAGTCGTCCTTCCCAGTACACGCTGAAAAATACAAAAAATTCAACATACTGAAAAAGCAACAAACAACCAGTCTCGGAATTGTGAAATACGAATGTCTTTAATTGGACCAAAAAATATGGGGTCTGATCAACATTCTTTTTTATACCGATAAAGCACTAACTAAAAGACGTCATGCCAACTTTTGCTATAATTTAAAATAACACATTAAATGTCTTTTAAATAAGTTGAATCATAAGCAATATACCTCAGCTTTGGAATGATTTGTCAAATGTCTTACTTTGTCCGGTATTTTCGGTACAGGTACATATATGGTGGATACAGTTGACGGAACCAGTTGAGCAGTGAACCAGTTGACAATCATCGTCATGCTGACACGATTCACTGTACACTGTAACGAATCAGACTAAACATCAAATATTACTGTACGTAATTACAAAATATTACTGTACGTAATTACAAAATATCACTATACGTAATTACAAAATATCACTGTACGTAATTACAGAATATCACTGTACGTAATTACATTGGGGGGAGGGGGGGGGGGCAGGGGCAGATATTCAAGTTAAAAACTTAAAAACTATTCAGCTGACCGTCATCTATACTCTAAATTTACTGTAGATCTACAGTTTCTGTAACATAATTATCATAATTTAACATTAAATTAAATCTTTGTAGGGTAAACTGTAGACTAAATGATAGCGGCATAATACTGCAATAAAAACAACAGGCCGCATAATACCGAATTACTATAAATTTATTTGATTTGTAGGCTTTGAAATCATTCCGATCTTAGGAAATTTGAATTAAAAAACGGAAGTATTTTGTTGATTATCAGACATTAGTTATATTACCTGTGGCAAAACAAATAGCCAGAATCCAGATTGTCTTCATTTTTCTTGCTCGGGATACGTCGGTGTGTGTGAGGACTAACAGAGCACTGGTTGTCCCTAGTTCTTATCGGTGTGCTGGACAAAGTGTAGATAATGTATGTGTCGATACACATACACACGTAAACACACAACCAAATACACTCTAAATGGAATATCATCACGATTTTATCTTTTAAAAAGAAAACAGGAAAAATAGATAGACCGTCAACTGTTTATTCATTTCCGCTAAAAGATATTGTCGTGAACTACATATACACGAAAATCAAGAAATTAAATACTCAGACGTATTTTTTTGAAATCTAAAAATTTACAATTACGATTCGAAATTGACGAATTCTGTGGTTTAGTCATAGCAATGCAAAGCAGGCAGTGATTTAGAATCCGAGCGGTAGAGAGTTTGAGGGAAAGTTGTTGAATTGGGCGCCCACTCCGGTGTTGACTCCGGTACAGATATCGACGTCACATCCGGGACACATCCTGCCGTTATAAGCAAAGAACTGCCTCTGGCGACACTCCGGGGGGATCAGTTGGAGGGTGCAGGCCTGGGCCGGGCACCTGCCGCCCTGAGTGTAGCGCCCACTGGGTCTGCCCCCGGCGTAGTTACTCCCAGCGTAACCATTGGGTCGGTAACTCTGACCTAGAAATGTCACCGCGTAAAGGATCAGAATTTGATTGACTGAATCATAAATTTACGCTTTTCATATAGTTTAAAAGAAGGTTTTTGTGCAAATAAGAGTAGCATTTTTCGAATTTTTAAAAAAACCAATAACTTTTTTTTTTAAATGTGAAAAACAACAATGTAATGTTGCTGCTGTAACGAAGAATATTGATCAAATGAATAAAACAATAACACATGTTCCAAAAAAACCTCGTTTACTTACCATGTACTAAATTTGTGGACACTAAAGTCAAGACAATCAAAATAACTCCGTAATTCATAGTCAATAGATCTATTCTATGCAGCAGGAAATAAAAATACGGGACAACTCAACACGTTTTATGTTATCCTACGTATTACTGAAAAAACATTGACACCGCAGCCAAAAATAAAAAATGTCATAAATAGAAATGATGGCCAACGTGACGTCACAAGACAAATTAATTTCCTGCAGACCAAGGTCGTAAAGTCACAGACCGAGACAATTCGTCCTTCGCTTGCAATTATTGAATATAGTTTCCAATTGTCCGAACGTTAAAAAGATGTTCAATATTGCATATTAGGAAAAATCTTTCAAATTTATAGCAAAAATAAACACACCTAAATAAGTAAAAATAAAGTTTTTAACAAGACAAATTCAGAGCATGCGCTGATCTTGAAACACGTGATTAATGAATTATTTGTTTATAAAAGTTGAATGCCCGGTCCCAGTGACCAACACAAAGTATTGTATCACACTGTTGGTCTTCTAATCACCAATGATCTAAAACTTTGATCAACATCTAGAACATGTCCAAACTATTGTTTCTGCTTTGCAGGTTGTGGTCAGCACAGAGACTATTAACGTTTGGGATTTCCACAAAACTGTCAACTGCTGACGTCACAGTGGCTACCGTGCAGGCCATTAACCTATTTCGAGAAAGAAGACTTCGCTCTATTTGACGTCGAAAAATATTCAGCCAATAGAAATGACCATGCATTTAATTCCTGCACTGATTACGTCACATTGATTGTGTATTTATACATGGAGTCCGACTAGGATTCTTCACACCAGTACACCAGCTGTCCACTATGAAGTGTTTTCTCTTAGCTGCCTCTCTAATCATCGCCATTGCTGCCACTGAAGGTATGTTACATAGTCATGCTGCTTATACCAAAGTCAAAGCATTAAAGAATCAAGACGTTGTGCGATATTAGCCAAGTGCTCGTTTTCGTAATTGTGCATATTGACTGATGTGCATTCAGGTTTGCATTCGATACATTCTCCATTATTTTTCCCCTTCAACTTTTTAGGTAGGCGATACGGCGAGAAAAGAATTCCTATAAAGAAAGAAATCGTTCACGGGCCTAAGATTGGCGGTGGAATCATAACAAAAAAGAAGTCAGGTTTTTTGGACGGATTTCGTGAAAGAGGATTCCTTGGCGGATCAAAGAAAGGACTTGAAAAGCCAATTATCAAAGAAAGCAAAATAATACCAGGAGAAAAAGGCCTGCTTCCGGAGAAGCCGGTAATGTGTCCCCCCAGACACTGCCTACAGACACAACAATTCATTCCACAAGAATGCAGAAGACCACAGTTCTTCACACACAATGGAATCCAATGCCCGGACTGTGACATCGACATCTGTGTGGGAGGTGGACCATTAACCCCCGGGGGTGGAGGAGTCTGGGGCGATGGTCTCAGACCCAGGGGACCTTTCGGACCCAGAGGAACCATCCCTGGAGATCTCGGCTGGCAGGGAAGATTTGGTTCAGATATTCCTTTGGTTCCCGGTGGAATTGATTCTCAGATCAACGGAGGACTGTTCCCAGATCAACAGTTCGGTGGGCGGTTCGGTCAGGGTGGGCGGTTTGGTCAGGGAGGTTTAAATGGAGATTTGGGCGGATTCGATCAGTTCGGTATTCAAAATGGCGGACAGTTCGGACCCTCATTTAACAATGGTAGAAATGGACTTGTTAATCGTCTCAATACAGGTTTCGGAGACTTTGACCCCTCTTGGAACACAGGAAATGTTGGGGATTTCGGGAATTCTTGGAATGACAATACTCTACGTCTAAACAGGCGGTCTAGTTTTGTCTAACTTATTGAAACCTGTGATATTTATATTTGCTTGTTTGTATAAAATGCACATGAAATCCCTTTATAATAAAATATTGATGATCTAATTACTGCTTTAAATTTGTGATCTTATAGTGTATGACATTATAGTGTATACATCAATATAACATAAACGTTACATAAAGCGTAGGTATTGTTTTTAATATAACAACACGTTGGTTATAAAACAAAAAGATGGGATGCTATTTGGAACGCCGATTCAGTTCAGTTCATTGATGAAAATCTACTGTAACATTTTTTGTTAACTGCTTTTAAGTCAACGGATGAGTTTTGATTTATATTTAACTTTTTTTGACATTTGATATATAAACTACATGTATACTGGTTGATAAACAACAATAGAAATATGTATACAATACAAATCATATTGATACTAACAACGAAACAATTTAATATTTTTTTTACCACTAAAAACTGATTTTAATGAAAATAAACAAAAGATGAACTAATTCGTTAAATTATTATTTTGTCGGAATATTTTAAGTCAGCTAATGGTTCAAATACCCGGAAGAGACCCGCTATACATTAAAATGATGGTGTCATAGGAATCCCTCCTTCAAAGATAGAAATATTTTATGACAAAGATCTGTTCCCTATAACTTGTGTTTTACTTTTTTGCAACCAAGTTATAAAAGATGATTTGGAATACCCCAAATTAAACTATGATATACATGTACCTGGTGTTTGTAAATAAAAATTACTCAATGCGTAATATCTAACAGCAATAAAATTGTTACATCAAAAATCCTTCTATAACTCACCACGTACTGTACCAATAATGATAAAACTGATACGTGTAATGCTCGAATGACGAATTTCTTTTTTTCTCTCTGTGACAATGTTTGTGAAATGGAATTTTTCAGTAATGGCGATTCACCAATTGAATTATAAGAGCTCTCCTTATTTTTACGCAAACGACATGGTTATTCATTCTTTGTCTGTTTATGACTTAAAGTCAATGTTGAATGCATTAGAAAATTATACAGAGAAATAGTCGTTAACGGTTAATGTAAAGAAAACAAAAATAATGGTTTGCAGAAATTTGGTAATTTTACGAAAAGACGATGTATGGTTTTATAAATGCGAACAGACTCAAGTAGGGAACAGTTTTTATTATCTCAGACTTCTGTTGAATTACAATGGCAAATTTCATGTTACTCAAAAACAATTGTCATTACAATGTATGAATGCTCTGAGGAAATATTGTAATGAGAGTTTTAATACTGTGCCGCATCACAAAAGAGATGGTGATCGTCGACCTATCAACAGCCGATATTTAAGCCC
Source organism: Magallana gigas (assembly GCF_963853765.1). NCBI lineage: Eukaryota > Metazoa > Mollusca > Bivalvia > Ostreida > Ostreidae > Magallana > Magallana gigas. Next base: position 54,113,457 of record NC_088857.1, on the reverse strand, counting down.
TCCATCTAATTCCAGGTAGGGTAGGGGGTAGGGGCGCACCCAGACCAGTAATCGCCAAATTCAGCGATACCGATACAAAGATCCGTTTATATGTATATTTATTTATCATGTGTATCTCAATTGTCTTGTATATGTCTATGAGCTGTTCAGCTGTTGACCAATAAACAACACAATACAGGAGACCAGCAAACGATTCAATAGAGAGTATTCCTTTAAAATTATAAACCGAGTCTTTCTAAAGAGAGTATTCCTTTAAAATTTTAAACCGAGTCTTTTTAAAGAGATTATTCCTTTGAAATTATAAACCGTGTCTCTCTAAAGAGAGTATTCTAAAGAGAGTATTCCTTTGAAATTATAAACCGTGTCTTTCTAAAGAGAGTATTCCTTTAAAATTATAAACCGAGTCTTTTGAAAGAGAGTATTCCTTTTAAATTTTAAACGGAGTCTTTTTAAAGAGAGTATTCCTATAAAATTATAAACCGTGTCTTTCTAAAGAGATTATTCCTTTAAAATTATAAACCGAGTCTTTTTAAAGAGAGTATTCCTTTAAAATTATAAACCGTGTCTTTCTAAAGAGAGTATTCCTTTGAAATTATAAACCGTGTCTCTCTAAAGAGAGTATTCTAAAGAGAGTATTCCTTTAAAATTATTAACCGTGCCTTTCTAAAGAGAGTATTCCTTTAAAATTATAAACCGATTCTTTTGAAAGAGAGTATTCCTTTAAAATTTTAAACCGAGTCTTTTTAAACAGAGTATTCCTATAAAATTATAAACCGAGTATTTCTATAGAGAGTATTCCTTTGAAATTACAAACAGTGTGCGAATAGTTGAATTATAACTTTGTTCCAAAAATTAATTTTTAACGTTGTCATTTAGCATTGTCAGTTAAATATTTCTTAGGCATTGGATGTTACAACATTTACACATTTATCGCGACAATGGTCATAAAGTCACTGACCGAAACACCTTGTCCTTGGCTGGTCACCACTGAATACGATGACCCACATTGTCTTAACGTCATTAATAAAAATATAAAAAGATATTTTGTAAAAGAAAGCATTCTTTTTACTTTTATCAAAAGAAAGCATTCTTTTTACTTTTTGAAATTATTTCCAATATCAAAATTAAAAATCACAACTAAATAAAAGGTAATGTTGTTGACATGGAAAAAAACCCCCTGAGCATTAACTAAACCCGCAACACAAGTTAAATTAACCATTAATTATATCGATATATATTAAGGATCCAGTCATTTCGGTCTCATGTTACAATAATCTTTGTCTTGTTTTATAAATGAAATGCTCCTTAGCTTTGCTTAACATAACACACAAAATTATAAAAAATCCTCAAAATGTCAATAGTTGACGTCACGGCGGCTACCGTGCATGCACGTTTCAGGTCATGAACTATTCTGAGATGGAAATAGTTAATTTTACGTAGGAAGATTTTAACCAACAGAATTGCCGTACATTTAATTTCTGAAATGATTACGTCATGTCGACTGTGTATTTATACATGGGGTCAGACTTAGATTCCTCAGACCATCACACAAGCTGTCCACTATGAAGTGTTTTCTCCTAGCCGCTGCTCTAATAATCGCCATTGCTGCCACTGAAGGTACGGTTCATTGTCATGGTTCATATTACTGAATTTACAAAATCAAGGTACAAAAAAGCGCAATTGATGAAAAATGTAATGCTAGTAAGAATATTGTGGTATGATACTCTTAAAATGTTGTCGTTGATCTATATGTATGATTATTTGCCTTCAACAAACTTTCTATAAGTTCTGCTCTTTCGACCTTCCAGGCAGACGATACGGCGAGAAAAGAATTCCAATAAAGAAAGAAATCGTATATAGACCTAAGCTTGGCAGTGGAATCATAGGTAAAAAGAAATCAGGATTCTTAGACGGATTTCAAAACAGGAGATTCATTGGTGGATCAAATAAAGGACTCGGACCCAGGGGACGTTTTGGGCCCGGAGGAAGATTTGGCTCAAACATTCCATTAGTTCCTGGTGGAATTAACACTCAGATCAACGGAGGGCTGTTCCCGGATCCACAGTTTGGTGGGCGGTTCGGTCAGAATGATTTCAGTGGAGGTCTGGGTAGCTTCGATCAGTTTGGTCTTCAAAATGGCGGACGATTTGGACCATAGGTTAACAGTCAAAGAAATAATATTTGTTTTGCATTTTGATATATTGTATTTATGTAACTTTACAAACTGTGATATCTTTGTTGTTTTATAAAATTTAAACGTATGTGAAATCCTATTTGTAATAAAATATGATTGGATTAATATTTTTTTAGGATTTTGTTTATTATTTCCGATGAGCTTAATATTTCCTAAATGTCAAAACTTGACGACGAAATCATGAATTCATTCACAATTTCAATTCTTCTCCAATATTTATACCTTTTAATTTCTTTTTACCTAGCTGATTTGGTTATAATAACCATTTCATGATTTTATTACACTTTTTAAAAAGTAATTATATGCTTTACAACATCGTATAAAGCAAAATAAGTTTGTTAACTGTTATAAATGGAAACTTTTTTCAAACACGCCGAATAATATACTTTTAGTCAAAAGTTTTTTAATTGACTGAAATTCTTGAAATATCATCTTAAAAAAAAGTGCTGACATTCTTGAAGAGGGTGACAATTTAAAACTCTTTTCATACACCTTAGGTATCGGTATATATTATATATGAACCAAACTGTCAAACGATATATTGGGAGAGTGGGATCATAGAGAGGTACATACTAAAAATAAGATATAAATTTACACAAATTAGGATTCAATTAATTGTAAAACCGCTTTTCTACGGTACAGTATAGGTTATCGTAAAGGAGACCGGACTATGACATTGACCTATGTGTGGGAGGTGGACCATTGACCCCTGGGGGTGGAGAAGTCTGGAACCAAGGGTTCATTCGGACCACGAAGAACCATCCCGGGGGGGGGGGGGGGGGGTCTGAATTGAAAAGGAAGGTTTGGTTTAGATGTTCATTTAGTTCCCAACGGAATCTATTCCAGGAAAACGGAGGGTTGGTTCCTGATCTATAATTGCGCGCGCGATTCGGTCAGTGTGGTATCAATGGAGATATGGGTGGCTTCGATCTATTCGGTATTTAAAATGGAAACAATTTGAGCCATAATTCAACAATTTTATAATATTTACCTCTCCTGAAACACCGGATATGATGGGGGTCTTGAGAAACACTGATAACACACTTCCCTTGTTTCTCCTAACACAATGCAAACTCCCTCTTTGAACACCAGGAGAGATTTACATGTATGTTTTATTGGATTTTAAACTTGAGTGAAAATGAATGGTTACAGTGACCGATAGCTGATTAAAAACATTTTAAAAAAGAATATTTACAATCTCTTTCTTTTCCTCTATTAAATTGCATTCATTTGAGTGATATTAACGTATAACTTATAAGACCCAATCACCAAATCTGGTGCGTATAAATACATTCAATCTTCCTTCAGTATTTCTCGAAGAACATGCCTGACTTATACATATACTGATTAATATTTCATTGATGTTAATATTTTTCAACATTAAATGAATTGAATTTACTATTTTTTTCGTATAACAAAAGCAAATTCATCAAATTACATAATGGGAAATAGAATTGTGTTATTAGAATTTAAAGTGTTGTGCACTACTTTTGTCAGCATAATTCGGCTCTTCCAATGACTCTTCCGTTAATTGCACATTACTCATTGAGTAATGCAGAGATTTTTGAAAATTAGTCATAATTGCGGAAGGACTAAATCACACTTTTTTTTCTGTAAATATTCATGTGTTCTTCTCAGTAAAGCTGTATTGTAAAAACGTGTTTCTAATATGTTTCTTTTATTCAAATATCAAGAAAAAATATGTCATTACATATGGGAAATAAAAGCATTGTTTTACATGTTCCATGAAATATTAATACAACCGCACCAATCAGCTTTGGTGTAATTGATTCTAAAGCATATTGTAACAGTTACCTGTCGTATCATTATTACCAGTGTCTGAGCTGTCAGCAGTATGACACTACTACTCTTTCATTGTAACTCATGTCATTACGTCACTGACCGAGACACCATGTCCTTGTTACCTATTGAATACACTGTCCCAAGTATCTTAACGGCATTGAACATAAATAGATGTACATGTTTATATAAAAACTGAGTTATTGGGTTACCAATTTTTATTTTTATTTACTCAAAACCACGCCACTGATATATAAAAGTACATATTAAAATACATCTGTAAATAAACAACAAAAAGGCAAGAATCACAAGTTCATTATAAAAGTATATTGTAAAGGTTCGAGGAAGAGAAAACCTCCTTATAACTTCTATATCAGTTTTAATTTGAGGTTTTTTTTACATTATATATTTATCTACTTGATCAGCCTATTTAAAGTTCACGGTATTTCTTGTACAAAAATCTTTTTTGTTAGCAAAATACAGACATTCCAAAATATTATGAAATTCAACACCAATGCTACTGTATATAAAATCACACATTGTGTATTTTCTTCATTTTTAACCGGGTTTTTCTAACGGAAAAATCCGGTTATTAAAATGGTGAAAATGGCGGGCGGGCAAGCGGCTGCCACAAGGGTACCCTCATTGTACGGATAACTCCTCCTACAGTTTTTAAGATAGGAAGTTGTTCTTTTGCAGATCAATTGTACATATATCAGAGGTGTGTATATTGCTAGGATTTTGATTTCTGATATTTTTTTTTAAAACCAGCTTTTCAACTTAGTCATTTTTTGGCCAAATATTGCATATAGGGTACTTCATTTCACTGGATACGTTAGGTAGTGTTTTTCAAATCAGGGTTGACTTGGATTATGGATACAGTTCACATAAAAAGAAAACCCGGTTTGCTGTCACATTGACAGCTTTTCACTTGTTTATAAATTTTACGAGTTTTCATATGACTGTTTCAGTTGAAAATTGATGGTTGAAGGTTCTTTGTTTTGTAAATTATATCTCAAGGTAAATCTTAACTCATCTCGATATCAATAATTTTGTTGATATGATGATCACTGAGCGTGTGTTGAACGTTTAAACAATTATTTTTTACGCAAATTTAATAATCAATGCGCAGTGAACCTTGTCTCAATTTGTTTTATGATTAATTCATTAAAAAAACTTCAAAGCACTGCCAAAAAGTATACATTACTATAGTAATACTTCCTTCGTTGCAGTTTTTGCTCACAAGACGAACACTATCTTAAGATAGGGAAATCCCCTTTAACTGTCAACAGTTGACGTCACAATGGCTACCGTGCATGGACGTTTCAGGCAATAAACCTGTATTGATATGGAAGAGTCGTTCTATTTACGTATAAGGATTTGAACCAGTAGATATGACCATGCATTTGATTTCTGAAATGATTACGTCACATGGATTGTGTATTTATACATGGAGTCCGACTAGGATTCTTCACACCACTACACTACCTGTCCACTATGAAGTGTTTTCTCCTAGCTGCTGCTCTAATCATCGCCATTGCTGCCACGGAAGGTATGTTAATATTCATGCTTAAATGAGGCAAAGTCTCTAATAAAGTTGTGCTATGTTTGCAAAGTATTGGTTTTGGTGGTGTACTCATTGACTGTTTGAAAGTTCTATTTCTGAAAAAATGTAATGAGCAAGGTATTGTATGAATCTATGAACCGTTTTGACAATAATTTTTCATAAATATTCTGTAATGATTCGTCTTTTGACCATTTAGGTAGGCGATACGGCAAGAAAAGAATTCCGATAAAGAAAGAAATTGTGTATGGGCCTAAGCTTGGCGGTGGAATCATAGGTAAAAAGAAGTCAGGATTTTTGGACGGATTTCATAACAGGGGATTCATTGGTGGATCAAAGAAAGGACTGAAAAAGCCAATTATCAAGACAGACAATGTATATCCGGGAGGAAAAGGACTGCTTCCAGAAAAGCCGGTAATGTGTCCTCCAAGACACTGCCTACAAACACAACATTTCATCCCACAAGAATGCAGAAGACCACAGTTCTTCACATACAATGGAATCCAATGTCCAGACTGTGTCATCGACATCTGTGTAGGAGGTGGACCATTAACCCCCGGGGGTGGAGGAGTCTGGGGCGATGACCTCGGACCAAGGGGACCTTTTGGACCTAGAGGAAGATTTGGCTCAGACATTCCTTTGTTTCCTGGTGGAATCGATTCTCAAATTAACGGAGGACTGTTCACAGATCAACAGTTCGGCGGGCGATTTGGACAGGGTGGTTTCATTGGAGGTCTTGGTGACATAGATCAGTTCGGTATTCAAAATGGCGGACGATTTGGACCCTAATTAACTGATGGTAGAACTTTCACCCCTCTCGGAACAGCACAATGTTGGATAATTCATTGTCTGACTTTTCTGTACTCCTAGGAGGGCGGTCTCATTTGCCAAAATTTTACTGTGATATTTCTGTATGTCTGTAATAAGGACAATACTTATATATGAAATCCTATTTGTAATAAAAAATATTTGAAATAATATTTGTTTTGCATTATGAAATGTAATAGTTATAACCGTTGAGCTTTACAACCAATCTTGAAGACTAAATTATGGACTCTTTCACAATAAGAATATGGGGGAATAAGATGGCGCAATTGCCCATCTGCTTTAGTCATAAAATACAATTTCAAATTTAAAATTTTTTTTCATTTAAATATATTTGAAATGTTATAATATAAGTTTACAAAAGGGTAATTTTTTAATATATTCACTTTGAAATATTTAAAAAAAAAGATAAGAAAAATAAAATAAATCCTTACGTTTTGGTGGTATCGAACCCACAACCTAAAAACCCAAGTTCTATTTTACCTAATATCTGGTGCTCTTTTTTTTTTATCTTTTATTTTGTCTGGTGCTCTAACCACTGAGCCATTTCATACACAACAAAGTGCGTTGTTTAAATGGTATATGAGACATTGGCTACGGATTTACGGACTTTGGTTATTTCACCAAAACGTTCAATTGTTAGGCTACAAAATGACATTTTAAAACTATAGTGTGTCATCTCTCCACATTTTTTGTTGATGGAAATCTGTTTAAATTCCATCAAACCGCATTTAGACTATGACACACATATGGAGCTCCGACCCATTCTATAAAAGAAAAGGCATTGAAGTTATAAAAATAACACTATTTGGAGATTTTGACACGTACACGCCAGTTTAAATCAACCTATTAAATGTATTTAAAATATTTAAGGGTTACAAACCGATATTACATTACATATACACTGTTTTTAATTATTATTGAAAAAATTGCATTTTACACGCCTTGTTCACCCATCTTCTTTAAAAATCTTTATCAGTGTAAACAGATGTTGATTTATTGATACTTAATAGAGAAAGATTTAATGTTTTTGAACACACGATATAGTGAAACTATATTTGCCAACTACAATGTATTTTCAGTTGGGCTGTTTAAAACAGGTTGAAAAAATATTACTTCTTATCGTAATTGTCAATTGGACTCACCCCTACAAATATCCCCTTTATAAAACAACCAGCACAAGTGATTTAATGGAGGACGCCATTCCAGATTATTATGACACCCATGTACATGTCAATATTGGCATATTTTAAATATTGACCATTATGCCGTGTAAAATATTGGTTATCTCAAGAGTTGGAAATGTTGAAATTAGAATTAATATTATAGATATAATTGTTGATACAGATATAGTTATCGATAATCTCGATTTTCACTTTCTTATCCATCCTACTATGGGTGTGTTGTCGGCTTTGTTTAACAATGTTTAATGCCGGCAATAATATTTGTAGAACATTGACTGAATAGATGAAAAAGTAAGAGTGTAAATAGTTTAAAGGTGGTGTCACCATAACATTTAGTGAGAATGTTACTTCAGAATAGGAAAAAAATTCCAGTCTTTCTACAAGAACGTTAGGTACAGGGTTTATTCTTTGCTTTCGAAATTATAGCAGTAATTAATATGGTACTTTCATAATTTTTGCTTATTTACTTTAAGACGTTTGGTTATACAAAGCAATTAACTACTTTTAAAATGACCTTAGAACAAAAAATGCACAGTTAAAAGAACATTGGGTGTGATAAAGAGAATACTGATATAGAAATTTTACCACAAAGGTAGACTAATTAAAACTTAAAAATCTGAAACTGAATTTGGCAGGTTGTGGTTATTGGAAGTTCGTCCATTATGATAACAAAAATGCACAGTTAAAAGAACATTGGGTGTGATAAAGAGAATACTGATATAGAAATTTTACCACAAAGGTAGACTAATTAAAACTTAAAAATCTGAAACTGAATTTGGCAGGTTGTAGTTATTGGAAGTTCGTCCATTATGATTATTAAAAAGTGTTAGTTAAAAAAACCCTAAATCCATATTATTGATGTTCTGCACTCTCTGTTAGCAAAATGTGCAGTGCAAAGAGAGACAACTGAATTGGAAATCACGCGAGATGTTAAAAAAGCTGATTTAAGATAACTCCAGTGTTTTTGTCCGTTCTGTTGGATTGTATCTTTTTGGTACATTTAATCTTCCCGATGTTTGCACAATTCCGGACCTTAGTTAATCAAAAGAGGTGTCAGTCGTGGTTATCAATGCATCAGTATTTGCCGTACACGGTATATAAGTCATACAACTAGCCCTCTTCCAATCTCACCTCTTTAGATAAAATCATATCTTTCCTATCCTTGGGTGTAATAGTTAAAAAGTGTTACAAAAGCTTACAAATCATGATTTCCCCTATCATTTAAGAAAGATTTCGGTACCCATTAAACATAAAAAGCGCTGTAGAAGGACAAATGGGACGGATAAGATTCGGACGATTTAGACCAAATGTTAAGAGTTAAAGAAACTTTGAACCCCCCCCCCCCCCTTTCAGAACACTGGAATGTTGGAGATTTGGAGATTTCCTGGAAATATTGTATTTATGTAACTTTACAAACAGTGATATTTTTGTTGTTTTATAAAGTTTATACTAATGTATGTGAATTCCTATTTGTAATAAAATATAATTGGATTTATATTTGTTTTTGATTTTGTTTATTATATCCGATGAGCTTTACATTTCCTAAATGTCTAAACTTGAGGACGAAGTCATGGATTCATTCACAATTTCAATTCTTCTCCAATATTTATACCTTTTAATTTCTTTTTGTTTAGCTGATTTGGTTTTAATAACCATTTCATGATTTTATTACACTTTTTACATGTAATTATTTGCTTTACAACATCGTAAAAAAGCAAAATAAGTTTGTTAACTGTTATCAATGGAAACATTTTTCAAACACGCCGAATAATATACTTTTAGTCAAAAGTTTTTTATTTGACTGAAATCCTGGAATTATCATCTTTAAAAAAGCGCTGACGTTCTTGAAGAGGGTGACAATTTAAAACTCTTTTCATACACCTTAAGTATCGGTATATATTATATATGAACCAAACTGTCAAACGATATATTGGGAGAGTGGGATCAGAGAGAGGTACATACTAAAAATAAGATATAAATTTACACAAATTAGGATTCAATTAATTGTTAAACCGCTTTTCTACGGTAGGGTATAGGGTATCGTAAAGGAGACCGGACTATCACATTGGCCTATGTGTGGGAGGTGGACTAATGACCCCCCGGGGTGGAGAAGTCTGGGACCTAAGGGGTCATTCGGACCACAAAGAACCATCCTGGGGTCTGGATTGAAAAGGAAGGTTTGGTTCAGATGTTTATTTTGTTCCCAAATGGAATCGATTCCAGGAAAACGGAGGGTTGGTTCCTGATCTATAACTGCGCGCGCGATTCGGTCAGTGTGGTATCAATGGAGATATGAATGGCTTCAATCAATTCGGTATTTAAAATGGAAACAATTTGAGCCATAATTCAACATTTTTATGAAATTTACCTCTCCTGAAACACCAGAAACCGGATATGATGGGGGTCTTGAGAAACACTGATAACACACTTCCCTTTGTTTCTCCTAACACAATGCAAACTCCCGTTTTGAACACCAGGAGAGATATACAAATATACTTTATTAGATTTTAAAATTTAGTGAAAATGAATGGTTAGTGAACGATAGCTGATTGAAAACATTTTAAAAATGAATATTTACAATCTCTTTCTTTTCCCCTATTAAATTGCATTCATTTGAGTGATATTAACGCATAACTTATAAGACCCAATCACCAAATCTGGTGCGTATAAATGCATTCAATCTTCCTTCAATATTTCTCGAAGAACATGACTAACTTATACATATACTGATTAATATTTCATCGATATAATATTTTTCAACAGTTAAATGAATCTAAATATCTAACTTTTTTGTATACCAAAAGCAAATTTATCAAATTACAGAATGGGAAATAGAATTGTGTTATGAGAATTTAAAGCGTTGTGTACTACTTTTGTCAGCATAATTCGGCTCTTCCAGTGGCTCTTTCGTTAATTGCGTGTTACTCGTTGAATAAGGCAGAGATTTTAAAAATTAGCCATAACTGCGGAAAGTGAATAAATTTTAAAAACCTAAAATAAAAGCAATGAACAATTATTATTTGAAAGATGGGTCTCATAAATGCAACGGTGTGTGCAAACAAATTTTCATAAGGCGCTATTATTCAATTTGTATCCACGCGCTGTTGCAGTTATGAGACAATAATATTTTATTTTCATTATCTAAAGCATTTTTGGAAATACATGTAATTTTCTTACGGCAAATCCAGCATTTTTTATATACATAAATGGCTTATTAGAACAAATTATCATAAAGGACTAAATAACACGGTTTTTTTTTCTTCCAAATATTCATGTACTCTTCTCAGTTAAGGTAATTATCCATACGTCACAAAACAACGTCTGACGTAATTCACGCGTTATTACGTCTTATCCGTGCCCGATCTAATTGAGACCTAACGTTAAAAGGCGTATTTCAAAACAAAGAAATCAAGCTGACATAGAAATTGATTCAAAACAAATATATCAAAAATCCTGGCCACTGCAATCAATTAGGCCCACCGGGGTATTAATCAGCGAAATAACATGACTGGGTTGTGTCGATTGTGTACTCGTTTTGAAAATATAAGACCGCTTACTTTTGTGCTGCATAAACATCAATCCATTATAAGGTTGAATTTGATCAAATTCTTTTAACATTAATCCCTGAAAGTCCATAAACATCCAAAATGAAATCCTGATCGAGATCTATATTTCAGTGCATAAGGGAGATAAAAACACAAGGGGAAATAATTTGACCTATATCATCTTTATCCTATTCGCTTAGCAACGAGCATAGATTTGTTTTCCACAAAAAAATGTTTTTAGAATTAAAAACCATGCGCTGAAGAGAAGTTATTTCATTATAAGAACAGTCTTTAAAACCAGTAAAAAAAAGTTTGAATAGAGGTTTTGTCTTGAAGGCATATATCAGGTAGTTAGCATTATCCACGCATGCATCCGCAATTTCTAAATACCGATCTCGATCCATAATACAAACCAATATCCAAAGAAACCATCTTTTGCGATTTAAATGATACAGATTAATCTACAGTTTGTTTAAATCATATTTTCTATTTAACAATAATAAAAACATATTTGTTTAGAGTTATGAAATAATTAACCTATGCACAGTTTTATTTTTACGGATCTTTTTTCAAAATATATATTTTAATGATTTTACCAAAAATATGCCAATTGTGATCCTGTAAAGGCCGGTCCCTTGGGTAATTTTATTTCCAATTGATTAATGGCGTTAAGATGTAAATAATATCAAAATTTTAGAGAATTCTGTAGGTAAATAAAATCATAAGAGCTTATATTCTCTTTGAAAATTTATTCATTTTATCTAATTTGTATGCAGATTTATCTATTTTTTGATAAATAAGCAAGTGTAACATAAAAATTTTTGTTTTTAAATAATAATTCCTTTATTTTACATAGGATATAAGTCAAAAAAAGATTTTGTAAAAGTCAAATTTCAGGCTTAGGCTTATATTCTTTGTGTATGAGAAAAGCGCCATTTCCGCAATCGGTTCTATTTTTAGCAACGGCCCTAGCTTTTATAATACCGATGGACCAGCCAACAGGGTAAAATTTGACAAGAACATATCCTCAGATACACGTTTGAAAAATATAAAAAATTCTGTACGCATTTTATTTATCTAGTGGGGTATGGACCATTACCTTAAGTAAAGACGTGTTTCATATAATTATGTTTCTTTTATTCAAATATCGAGAAAAAATATTTTATAACATATGGGAAGTAAAAAGTTTTTTTTTTTTACATGTTCCATGAAATATTAATACAACCGCACCAATCAGCTTTGGTGTCATTGATTCTAAAGCATATTGGAACAGTTACCTGTCGTATCTTTATTACCAGTGTCTGAGCTGTCACCAATATGACAATACTACTCTCACATTGTAACTAAGGTCATTACGTCACTGACCGAGACACCATGTCCTTGTTACCTATAAATACACTGACCTAACTATCTTAACGTCATTAAACATAAATAGATGTACATGTATATATAAGAACTGAGTTATTGGGTTACCACTGACGGAAATGCATCTTTATTTTTATTCAATCAAAACCAGGCCACTGATATATGAAGGTACATATTAAAATATATCTGTAAATAAACAACAAACAGGCAAGTATCACAAGTTCATTATAAAAGTATATTGTAAAGGTTCGAGGAAGAGAAAACCTCCTTATAACTTCTATATCAGTTTTAAATTGAGTTTTTCTACATTATATATTTATCTACTTGATCAGCTTATTTAAAGTTCACTGTATTTCTTGTACAAAGACTTTTTTGTTAGCAAAATACGGACATTCCAAAATATTATGAAAATTATCACCAATGCTACTGTATATAAAACCACATATTGTATATTTTCTTCATTTTTAACCGGGTTTTTCTAACGGAAAAATCCGGTTATTAAAATGGTGAAAATGGCGGGCGGGCAGGCGGCTGCCAAAAGGGTACCCTTATTGCACAGATAACTCCTCCTACAGTTTTTAAGATAGGAAGTTGTTCTTTTGCAGATCAATTGTACATATATCAGAGGTGTGCATATTGCTAGGATTTTGGTTTTTGATAATTTATATTTTAAAAAAACCCAGCTTTTGAACTTAGTCAATTTTTTGCCAAATATTTCATATAGGGAACTACATTTCACTGGATACGGTAGGTAGTGTTTATCAATTCAGGGTTGACATAGATTATGGATACAATTTACATAAAAGAAAACCCGATTTGTTGTCACATTGACAGCTTTTCACTTGTTTGTAAATTTTACGATATTTCATATGGCTGTTTCAGTTGAAAATTGATGGTTGAAGGTGCTTTATTTTGTAAATTATATCTCAAGGTAAAATCTTAACTCATCTCGATATCAATAATTTTGTTGATATGATGATCACTGAGCGTGTGTTGAACGTTTAAACAATTATTTTTTACGCAAATTTAATAATCAATGCGCAGTGAACTTTGTCTCAATTTGTTTTATGATTAATTTATCAAAAAACTTCAAAGCACTGCCAAAAGGTACACATTACTATAGTAAAACTTCCTTCGTTGCAGTTTTTGCTCACAAGACGAACACTATCTTAAGATAGGGAATTCCTCCTTAACTGTCAACAGTTGACGTCACAACGGCTACCGTGCATGCACGTTTCAGGCAATAAACCTGTATTGATATGAAAGAGTCGTTCTATTTACGTATAAGGATTTGAACCAGTAGAAATGACCATGCATTTGATTTCTGAAATGATTACGTCACATGAATTGTGTATTTATACATGGAGTTCGACTAGGATTCTTCACACCACTACACTACCTGTCCACTATGAAGTGTTTTCTCCTAGCTGCTGCTCTAATCATCGCCATTGCTGCCACTGAAGGTATGTTAATATTCATGCTTAAATGAGGCAAAGTCTCTAATAAAGTTGTGCTATGTTTGCAAAGTATTGGTTTTGGTGGTGTACTCATTGACTGTTTGAAAGTTCTATTTCTGAAAAAATGTAAAGAGCAAGGTATCGTATGAGACTATGAACCGTTTTGACAATAATCTTTCATAAATATTCTGTAATGATTCGTCATTTGACCATTTAGGTAGGCGATACGGCGAGAAAAGAATTCCGATAAAGAAAGAAATTGTGTACGGACCTAACCTGGGCGGTGAAATCATAGGTAAAAAGAAGTCAGGATTTTTGGACGGATTTCATAACAGGGGATTCATTGGTGGATCAAAGAAAGGACTAAAAAAGCCATTTATCAAGACAGACAATGTATATCCGGGAGGAAAAGGACTGCTTTCAGAAAAGACGGTAATGTGTCCTCCAAGACACTGCCTACAGACACAATATTTCATCCCACAAGAATGCAGAAGACCACAGTTCTTCACATACAATGGAATCCAATGTCCAGACTGTGTCATCGACATCTGTGTAGGAGGTGGACCATTGACCCCCGGGGGTGGAGGAGTCTGGGGCGATGACCTCGGATCAAGAGGACCTTTCGGACCTAGAGGAAGATTTGGCTCAGACATTCCTTTAGTTCCTGGTGGAATCGATTCTCAAATTAACGGAGGACTGTTCACAGATCAACAGTTCGGCGGGCGATTTGGACAGGGTGGTTTCATTGGAGGTCTTGGTGACATAGATCAGTTCGGTATTCAAAATGGCGGACGATTTGGACCCTAATTAACTGATGGTAGAACTTTCACCCCTCTCGGAACAGCACAATGTTGGATAATTCATTGTCTGACTTTTCTGTACTCCTAGGAGGGCGGTCTCATTTGCCAAAATTTTACTGTGATATTTCTGTATGTCTGTTATAAGGATAATACTTATATATGAAATCCTATTTGTAATAAAAAATATTTGAAATAATATTTGTTTTGCATTATGAAATGTAAAAGTTATAACCGTTGAGCTTTACAACCAATCTTGAAGACTAAATTATGGACTCTTTCACAATAAGAATATGGGGGAATAAGATGGCGCAATTGCCCATTTGGTTTAGTCGTAAAATACAATTTAAAATTTAACATTTTTTTCATTTAAATATATTTGAAATGTTATAATATAAGTTTACAAAAGGGTAATTTTTTTAATATATTCACTTTGAAATATTTAAAAAAAAAGATAAGAAAAATAAAATAAATCCTTACGTTTTGGTGGTATCGAACCCACAACCTAAAAACCCAAGTTCTATTTTACCTAATGTCTGGTGCTCTTTTTTTATCTTTTATTTTGTCTGGTGCTCTAACCACTGAGCCATTTCATACACAACAAAGTGCGTTGTTTAAATGGTATATGAGACATTGGCTACGGATTTACGGACTTTGGTTATTTCACCAAAACGTTCAATTGTTAGGCTACAAAATGACATTTTAAAACTATAGTGTGTCATCTCTCCACATTTTTTGTTGATGGAAATCTGTTTAAATTCCATCAAACCGCATTTAGACTATGCCAAACATATGGAGCTCCGACCCATTCTATAAAAGAAACGGCATTGAAGTTATAAAAATAACACTATTTGGAGATTTTGACACGTACACGCCAGTTTAAATCAACCTATTAAATGTAATTAAAATATTTAAGGGTTACAAACCGATGTTACATTAAATATACACTGTTTTTAATTATTATTGAAAAAATTGCATTTTACACGCCTTAAGCTTGTTCACCCATCTTCTTTAAAAATCTTAATCAGTGTAAACAGATGTTGATTTATTGATACTTAATAGAGAAAGATTTAATGTTTTTGATCACACGATATAGTGAAACTATATTTGCCAACTACAATGTATTTTCAGTTGGGCTGTTTAAAACAGGTTGAAAAAATATTATTTATTATCGTAATTGTCAATTGGACCCATACCTACAAATATCCCCTTTATAAAACAACCAGCACAAGTGTTTTAATGGAGGACGCCATTCCAGATTATTATGACACCCATGTACATGTCAATATTGGCATATTTTAAATATTGACCATTATGCCGTGTAAAATATTGGTTATCTCAAGAGTTGGAAATGTTGAAATTAGAATTAATGTTATAGATATAATTGTTGATACAGATATAGTTATCGATAATCTCGATTTTCACTTTCTTATCCATCCTACTATTGGTGTGTTGTCGGCTTTGTTTAACAATGTTCAATGCCGGCAATACTATTTGTAGAACATTGACTGAATAGATGAAAAAGTAAGAGTGTAAATAGTTTAAAGGTGGTGTCACCATAACAGTTAGTGAGAATGTTACTTCAGAATAGGAAAAAAATTCCAGTCTTTCTACAAGAACGTTAGGTACAGGGTTTATTCTTTGCTTTCGAAATTATAGCAGTAATTAATATGGTACTTTCATAATTTTTGTTTATTTACTTTAAGACGTTTGGTTTTACAAAGCAATTAACTACTTTTAAAATGACCTTAGAACAAAAAATGCACAGTTAAAAGAACATTGGGTGTGATAAACAAAATACTGATATAGAAATTTTACCACAAAGGTAGACTAATTAAAACTTAAAAATCTGAAACTGAATTTGGCAGGTTGTGGTTATTGGAAGTTCGTCCATTATTAAAAAGTGTTAGTTAAAAAACCCCTAAATCCATATTATTGATGTTCTGCACTCTCTGTTAGCAAAATGTGCAGTGCAAAGAGAGACAACTGAATTGGAAATCACGCGAGATGTTAAAAAAGCTGATTTAAGATAACTCCAGTGTTTTTGTCCGTTCTTTTTGGTACATTTAATCTTCCCGATGTTTGCACAATTCCGGACCTTAGTTAATCAAAAGAGGTGTCAGTCGTGGTTATCAATGCATCAGTATTTGCCGTACACGGTATATAAGTCATACAACTAGCCCTCTTCCAATCTCACCTCTTTAGATAAAATCATATCTTTTCTATCCTTGGGTGTAATAGTTAAAAAGTGTTACAAAAGCTTACAAATCATGATTTCCCCTATCATTTAAGAAAGATTTCGGTACCCATTAAACATAAAAAGCGCTGTAGAAAGACAAATGGGACGATTAAGATTCGGACGATTTAGACCAAATGTTAAGAGTTAAAGAAACTTTGACCCCCCCCCCCCCTTCAGAACGCTGGAATGTTGGAGATTTGGAGATTTCCTGGAAATATTGTATTTATGTAACTTTACAAACAGTGATATTTTTGTTGTTTTATAAAGTTTATACTAATGTAAGTGAATTCCTATTTGTAATAAAATATGATTGGATTAATATTTGTTTTTGATTTTGTTTATTATATCCTAAATTTATTTCCTAAATGTCTAAACTTGAGGACGAATTCATGGATTCATTCACAATTTCAATTCTTCTCCAATATTTATACCTTTTAATTTCTTTTTGTTTAGCTGATTTGGTTTTAATAACCATTTCATGATTTTATTACACTTTTTACATGTAATTATATGCTTTACAACATCGTAAAAAAGCAAAATAAGTTTGTTAATTGTTATAAATGGAAACATTTTTCAAATACGCCGAATAATATACTTTTAGTCAAAAGTTTTTTATTTGACTGAAATCCTGGAATTATCATCTTTAAAAAAGCGCTGACGTTCTTGAAGAGGGTGACATTTTAAAACTCTTTTCATACACCTTAAGTATCGGTATATATTATATATGAACCAAACTGTCAAACGATATATTGGGAGAGTGGGATCAGAAAGAGGTACATACTAAAAATAAGATATAAATTTACACAAATTAGGATTCAATTAATTGTTAAACCGCTTTTCTACGGTAGGGTATAGGGTATCGAAAAGGAGACCGGACTGTGACATTAACCTATGTATGGGAGGGGGACCATTGACCCCCGGGGTGGAGAAGTCTGGGACCTAAGGGGTCATTCGGACTACAAAGAACCATCCTGGGGTCTGGATTGAAAAGGAAGGTTTGGTTCAGATGTTTATTTTGTTCCCAAACGGAATCGATTCCAGGAAAACGGAGGGTTGGTTCCTGATCTATAACTGCGCGCGCGATTCGGTCAGTGTGGTATCAATGGAGATATGAGTGGCTTCAATCAATTCGGTATTTAAAATGGAAACAATTTGAGCCATAATTCAACATGTTTATGAAATTTACCTCTCCTGAAACACCAGACACCGGATATGATGGGGGTCTTGAGAAACACTGATAACACACTTCCCTTTGTTTCTCCTAACACAATGCAAACTCCCTCTTTGAACACCAGGAGAGATATACAAATATACTTTAATAGATTTTAAACTTTAGTGAAAATGAATGGTTAGTGAACGATAGCTGATTGAAAACATTTTAAAAATGAATATTTACAATCTCTTTCTTTTCCCCTATTAAATTGCATTCATTTGAGTGATATTAACGCATAACTTATAAGACCCAATCACCAAATCTGGTGCGTATAAATGCATTCAATCTTCCTTCAATATTTCTCGAAGAACATGACTAACTTATACATATACCGATTCGATATAATATTTTTCAACAGTTAAATGAATCTAAATATCTAACTTTTTTGTATACCAAAAGCAAATTCATCAAATTACAGAATGGGAAATAGAATTGTGTTATGAGAATTTAAAGCGTTGTGCACTACTTTTGTCGGCATAATTGGGTTCTTCCAGTGGCTCTTTCGTTAATTGCGTATTACTCGTTGAATAAGGCAGAGAATTTTAAAAATTAGTCATAACTGCGGAAAGTGAATAAATTTTTAAAACCTTAAATAAAAGCAATGAACAATTATTATTTGAAAGATGGGTCTCATAAATGCAACGGTGTGTGCAAACAAATTTTCATAAGGCGCTATTATTCAATTTGTATCCACGCGCTGTTGCAGTTATGAGACAATAACATTTTTTTTTCATTATCTAAAGCATTTTTGGAAATACATGTAATTTTCTTACGGCAAATCCAGCATTTTTTATATACATTAATGGCTTATTAGAACAAATTATCATAAAGGACTAAATAACACGTTTTTTTCTAAATATTCATGTACTCTTCTCAGTTAAGTAAATCGTGTTTCATATAATTATGTTTCTTTTATTCAAATATCGAGAAAAAATATTTTATAACATATGGGAAGTAAAAGGTTGTTTTTTTTTTTACATGTTCCATGAAATATTAATACAACCGCACCAATCAGCTTTGGTGTAATTGATTCTAAAGCATATTGGAACAGTTACCTGTCGTATCATTATTACCAGTGTCTGAGCTGTCACCAATATGACAATACTACTCTTACATTGTAACTAAGGTCATTACGTCACTGACCGAGACACCATGTCCTTGTTACCTATAAATACACTGACCCAACTATCTTAACGTCTTTAAACATAAATAGATGTACATGTATATATAAGAACTGAGTTATTGGGTTACCACTGACGGAAATGCATCTTTATTTTTATTCAATCAAAACCAGGCCACTGATATATGAAGGTACATATTAAAATATATCTGTAAATAAACAACAAACAGGCAAGTATTACAAGTTTATTATAAAAGTATATTGTAAAGGTTCGAGGAAGAGAAAACCTCCTTATAACTTCTATTCAGTTTTAAATTGAGTTTTTCTACATTATATATTTATCTACTTGATCAGCTTATTTAAAGTTCACTGTATTTCTTGTACAAAGACTTTTTTGTTAGCAAAATACGGACATTCCAAAATATTATGAAAATAATCACCAATGCTACTGTACATATGTATATAAAACCACACATTGTATATTTTCTTCATTTTTAACCGGGTTTTTCTAACGGAAAAATCCGGTTATTAAAATGGTGAAAATGGCGGGCGGGCAGGCGGCTGCCAAAAGGGTACCCTTATTGCACAGATAACTCCTCCTACAGTTTTTAAGATAGGAAGTTGTTCTTTTGCAGATCAATTGTACATATATCAGAGGTGTGCATATTGCTAGGATTTTGATTTTTGATAATTTATTTTTTAAAAAAACCCAGCTTTTGAACTTAGTCAAATTTTTGCCAAATATTTCATATAGGGAACTACATTTCACTGGATACGGTAGGTAGTGTTTATCAATTCAGGGTTGACATAGATTATGGATACAATTTACATAAAAGAAAACCCGATTTGTTGTCACATTGACAGCTTTTCACTTGTTTGTAAATTTTACGATATTTCATATGGCTGTTTCAGTTGAAAATTGATTGTTGAAGGTGCTTTATTTTGTAAATTATATCTCAAGGTAAAATCTTAACTCATCTCGATATCAATAATTTTGTTGATATGATGATCACTGAGCGTGTGTTGAACGTTTAAACAATTATTTTTTACGCAAATTTAATAATCAATGCGCAGTGAACTTTGTCTCAATTTGTTTTATGATTAATTTATCAAAAAACTTCAAAGCACTGCCAAAAAGTACACATTACTATAGTAAAACTTCCTTCGTTGCAGTTTTTGCTCACAAGACGAACACTATCTTAAGATAGGGAATTCCTCCTTAACTGTCAACAGCTGACGTCACAACGGCTACCGTGCATGCACGTTTCAGGCAATAAACCTGTATTGATATGGAAGAGTCGTTCTATTTACGTATAAGGATTTGAACCAGTAGAAATTACCATGCATTTGATTTCTGAAATGATTACGTCACATGGATTGTGTATTTATACATGGAGTCCGACTAGGATTCTTCACACCACTACACTACCTGTCCACTATGAAGTGTTTTCTCCTAGCTGCTGCTCTAACCATCGCCATTGCTGCCACGGAAGGTATGGTTCATAGTCATGCTTAAATGAGGCAAAGTCTCTAATAAAGTTGTACTATATTTGCAAAGTATTGGTCGTGTACTCATTGACTGTTTGAAAGTTCTATTTCTGAAAAAATGTAATGAGAAAGGTATTGTATGAGACTGTGGACCGTTTTGACAATAATCTTTCATAAATATTCTGTAATGATTCGTCTTTTGACCATTTAGGTAGGCGATACGGCGAGAAAAGAATTCCGATAAAGAAAGAAATTGTGTACGGGCTTAAGCTTGGCGGTGGAATCATAGGTAAAAAGAAATCAGGATTTTTGGACGGATTTCATAACAGGGGATTCATTGGTGGATCAAAGAAAGGACTAAAAAAGCCAATTATCAAGACAGACAATGTATATCCGGGAGGAAAAGAACTGCTTCCAGAAAAGACGGTAATGTGTCCTCCAAGACACTGCCTACAGACACAACATTTCATCCCACAAGAATGCAGAAGACCACAGTTCTTCACATACAATGGAATCCAATGTCCAGACTGTGTCATCGACATCTGTGTAGGAGGTGGACCATTGACCCCCGGGGGTGGAGGAGTCTGGGGCGATGACCTCGGACCAAGGGGACCTTTCGGACCTAGAGGAAGATTTGGCTCAGACATTCCTTTAGTTCCTGGTGGAATCGATTCTCAAATTAACGGAGGACTGTTCACAAATCAACAGTTCGGCGGGCGATTTGGACAGGGTGGTTTCATTGGAGGTCTTGGTGACATAGATCAGTTCGGTATTCAAAATGGCGGACGATTTGGACCCTAATTAACTGATGGTAGAACTTTCACCCCTCTCGGAACAGCACAATGTTGGATAATTCATTGTCTGACTTTTCTGTACTCCTAGGAGGGCGGTCTCATTTGCCAAAATTTTACTGTGATATTTCTGTATGTCTGTTATAAGGATAATACTTATATATGAAATCCTATTTGTAATAAAAAATATTTGAAATAATATTTGTTTTGCATTATGAAATGTAAAAGTTATAACCGTTGAGCTTTACAACCAATCTTGAAGACTAAATTATGGACTCTTTCACAATAAGAATATGGGGGAATAAGATGGCGCAATTGCCCATTTGGTTTAGTCGTAAAATACAATTTAAAATTTAACATTTTTTTCATTTAAATATATTTAAAATGTTATAATATAAGTTTACAAAAGGGTAATTTTTTTAATATATTCACTTTGAAATATTTAAAAAAAAAGATAAGAAAAATAAAATTAATCCTTACGTTTTGGTGGTATCGAACCCACAGCCTAAAAACCCAAGTTCTATTTTACCTAATGTCTGGTGCTCTTTTTTTATCTTTTATTTTGTCTGGTGCTCTAACCACTGAGCCATTTCATACACAACAAAGTGCGTTGTTTAAATGGTATATGAGACATTGGCTACGGATTTACGGACTTTGGTTATTTCACCAAAACGTTCAATTGTTAGGCTACAAAATGACATTTGAAAAATTATAGTGTGTCATCTCTCCACATTTTTTGTTGATGGAAATCTGTTTAAATTCCATCAAACCGCATTTAGACTATGACAAACATATGGAGCTCCGACCCATTCTATAAAAGAAACGGCATTGAAGTTATAAAAATAACACTATTTGGAGATTTTGACACGTACACGCCAGTTTAAATCAACCTATTAAATGTAATTAAAATATTTAAGGGTTACAAACCGATGTTACATTAAATATACACTGTTTTTTAATTATTATTGAAAAAATTGCATTTTACACGCCTTAAGCTTGTTCACCCATCTTCTTTAAAAATCTTAATCAGTATAAACAGATGTTGATTTATTGATACTTAATAGAGAAAGATTTAATGTTTTTGATCACACGATATAGTGAAACTATATTTGCCAACTACAATGTATTTTCAGTTGGGCTGTTTAAAACAGGTTGAAAAAATATAACTTCTTATCGTAATTGTCAATTGGACCCATACCTACAAATATCCCCTTTATAAAACAACCAGCACAAGTGTTTTAATGGAGGACGCCATTCCAGATTATTATGACACCCATGTACATGTCAATATTGGCATATTTTAAATATTGACCATTATGCCGTGTAAAATATTGGTTATCTCAAGAGTTGGAAATGTTGAAATTAGAATTAATGTTATAGATATAATTGTTGATACAGATATAGTTATCGATAATCTCGATTTTCACTTTCTTATCCATCCTACTATGGGTGTGTTGTCGGCTTTGTTTAACAATGTTCAATGCCGGCAATACTATTTGTAGAACATTGACTGAATAGATGAAAAAGTAAGAGTGTAAATAGTTTAAAGGTGGTGTCACCATAACAGTTAGTGAGAATGTTACTTCAGAATAGGAAAAAAATTCCAGTCTTTCTACAAGAACGTTAGGTACAGGGTTTATTCTTTGTTTTCGAAATTATAGCAGTAATTAATATGGTACTTTCATAATTTTTGTTTATTTACTTTAAGACGTTTGGTTATACAAAGCAATTAACTACTTTTAAAATGACCTTAGAACAAAAAATGCACAGTTAAAAGAACATTGGGTGTGATAAACAGAATACTGATATAGAAATTTTACCACAAAGGTAGACTAATTAAAACTTAAAAATCTGAAACTGAATTTGGCAGATTGTGGTTATTGGAAGTTCATTATTAAAAAGTGTTAGTTAAAAAAACCCTAAATCCATATTATTGATGTTCTGCACTCTCTGTTAGCAAAATGTGCAGTGCAAAGAGAGACAACTGAATTGGAAATCACGCGAGATGTTAAAAAAGCTGATTTAAGATAACTCCAGTGTTTTTGTCCGTTCTGTTGGATTGTATCTTTTTGGTACATTTAATCTTCCCGATGTTTGCACAATTCCGGACCTTAGTTAATCAAAAGAGGTGTCAGTCGTGGTTATCAACGCATCAGTATTTGCCGTACACGGTATATAAGTCCTACAACTAGCCCTCTTCCAATCTCACCTCTTTAGATAAAATCATATCTTTCCTATCCTTGGGTGTAATAGTTAAAAAGTGTTACAAAAGCTTACAAATCATGATTTCCCCTATCATTTAAGAAAGATTTCGGTACCCATTAAAAATAAAAAGCGCTGGAGAAAGACAAATGGGACGATTAAGATTCGGACGATTTAGACCAAATGCTAAGAGTTAAAGAAACTTTGAACCCCCCCCCCCCTTCAGAACACTGGAATGTTGGAAATTTGGAGATTTCCTGGAAATATTGTATTTATGTAACTTTACAAACAGTGATATTTTTGTTGTTTTATAAAGTTTATACTAATGTATGTGAATTCCTATTTGTAATAAAATATGATTGGATTAATATTTGTTTTTGATTTTGTTTATTATATCCGATGATCTTTACATTTCCTAAATGTCTAAACTTGAGGACGAAGTCATGGATTCATTCACAATTTCAATTCTTCTCCAATATTTATACCTTTTAATTTCTTTTTGTTTAGCTGATTTGGTTTGAATAACCATTTCATGATTTTATTACACTTTTTACATGTAATTATATGCTTTACAACATCGTAAAAAAGCAAAATAAGTTTGTTAACTGTTATAAATGGAAACTTTTTTCAAACACGCCGAATAATATACTTTTAGTCAAAAGTTTTTTATTTGACTGAAATCCTGGAATTATCATCTTTAAAAAAGCGCTGACGTTCTTGAAGAGGGTGACAATTTAAAACTCTTTTCATACACCTTAAGTATCGGTATATATTATATATGAACCAAACTGTCAAACGATATATTGGGAGAGTGGGATCAGAGAGAGGTACATACTAAAAATAAGATATAAATTTACACAAATTAGGATTCAATTAATTGTTAAACCGCTTTTCTACGGTAGGGTATAGGGTATCGTAAAGGAGACCGGACTGTGACATTAACCTATGTGTGGGAGGGGGACCATTGACCCCCGGGGTGGAGAAGTCTGGGACCTAAGGGGTCATTCGGACCACAAAGAGTCTCATAAATGCAACGGTGTGTGCAAACAAATTTTCATAAGGCGCTATTATTCAATTTGTATCCACGCGCTGTTGCAGTTATGAGACAATAACATTTTATTTTCATTATCTAAAGCATTTTTGGAAATACATGTAATTTTCTTACGGCAAATCCAGCATTTTTTATATACATTAATGGCTTATTAGAACAAATTATCATAAAGGACTAAATAACACGTTTTTTTTCTAAATATTCATGTACTCTTCTCAGTTAAGTAAATCGTGTTTCGTATAATTATGTTTCTTTTATTCAAATATCGAGAAAAAATATTTTATAACATATGGGAAGTAAAAGGTTTTTTTTTTTTTTTTTTTTTACATGTTCCATGAAATATTAATACAACCGCACCAATCAGCTTTGGTGTAATTGATTCTAAAGCATATTGGAACAGTTACCTGTCGTATCATTATTACCAGTGTCTGAGCTGTCACCAATATGACAATACTACTCTTACATTGTAACTAAGGTCATTACGTCACTGACCGAGACACCATGTCCTTGTTACCTATAAATACACTGACCCAACTATCTTAACGTCATTAAACATAAATAGATGTACATGTATATATAAGAACTGAGTTATTGGGTTACCACCGACGGAAATGCATCTTTATTTTTATTCAATCAAAACCAGGCCACTGATATATGAAGGTACATATTAAAATATATCTGTAAATAAACAACAAACAGGCAAGTATCACAAGTTCATTATAAAAGTATATTGTAAAGGTTCGAGGAAGAGAAAACCTCCTTATAACTTCTATATCAGTTTTAAATTGAGTTTTTCTACATTATATATTTATATAATTGATCAGCTTATTTAAAGTTCACTGTATTTCTTGTTCAAAGACTTTTTTGTTAGCAAAATACGGACATTCCAAAATATCATGAAAATTATCACCAATGCTACTGTATATAAAACCACACATTGTATATTTTCTTCATTTTTAACCGGGTTTTTCTAACGGAAAAATCCGGTTATTAAAATGGTGAAAATGGCACAGATAACTCCTCCTACAGTTTTTAAGATAGGAAGTTGTTCTTTTGCAGATCAATTGTACATATATCAGAGGTGTGCATATTGCTAGGATTTTGATTTTTGATAATTTATTCTTTAAAAAAACCCAGCTTTTGAACTTAGTCAATTTTTTGCCAAATATTTCATATAGGGAACTACATTTCACTGGATACGGTAGGTAGTGTTTATCAATTCAGGGTTGACATAGATTATGGATACAGTTTACATAAAAGAAAACCCGGTTTGTTGTCACATTGACAGCTTTTCACTTGTTTGTAAATTTTACGATATTTCATATGGCTGTTTCAGTTGAAAATTGATGGTTGAAGGTGCTTTATTTTGCAAATTATATCTCAAGGTAAAATCTTAACTCATCTCGATATCAATAATTTTGTTGATATGATAATCACTGAGCGTGTGTTGAACGTTTAAACAATTATTTTTTACGCAAATTTAATAATCAA
The DNA here is from genome assembly GCF_963853765.1 of Magallana gigas. Taxonomy (NCBI): domain Eukaryota; kingdom Metazoa; phylum Mollusca; class Bivalvia; order Ostreida; family Ostreidae; genus Magallana; species Magallana gigas. The sequence goes on along the minus strand of NC_088857.1, from coordinate 54,087,131 downwards.
TGCGCAGTGAACTTTGTCTCAATTTGTTTAATGATTAATTTATCAAAAAACTTCAAAGCACTGCCAAAAAGTACACATTACTATAGTAAAACTTCCTTCGTTGCAGTTTTTGCTCACAAGACGAACACTATCTTAAGATAGGGAAATCCCCCTTAACTGTCAACAGTTGACGTCACAACGGCTACCGTGCATGCACCTTCAGGCAATAAACCTGTATTGATATGGAAGAGTCGTTCTATTTACGTATAAGGATTTGAACCAATAGAAATGACCATGCATTTGATTTCTGAAATGATTACGTCACATGGATTGTGTATTTATACATGGAGTCCGACTAGGATTCTTCACACCACTACACTACCTGTCCACTATGAAGTGTTTTCTCCTAGCTGCTGCTCTAATCATCGCCATTGCTGCCACTGAAGGTATGTTAATGTTCATGCTTAAATGAGGCAAAGTCTCTAATAAAGTTGTGCTATGTTTGCAAAGTATTGGTTTTGGTGGTATACTCATTGACTGTTTGAAAGTTCTATTTCTGAAAAAATGTAATGAGCAAGGTATTGTATGAGACTATGAACCGTTTTGACAATAATCTTTCATAAATATTCTGTAATGATTCGTCTTTTGACCATTTAGGTAGGCGATACGGCGAGAAAAGAATTCCGATAAAGAAAGAAATTGTGTACGGGCCTAAGCTTGGCGGTGGAATCATAGGTAAAAAGAAGTCAGGATTTTTGGACGGATTTCATAACAGGGGATTCATTGGTGGATCAAAGAAAGGACTGAAAAAGCCAATTATCAAGACAGACAATGTATATCCGGGAGGAAAAGGACTGCTTCTAGAAAAGCCGGTAGTGTGTCCCCCCAGACACTGCCTACAGACACAACAGTTCATCCCACAAGAATGCAGAAGAACACAGTTCTTCACATACAATGGAATCCAATGTCCAGACTGTGACATGGACATCTGTGTAGGAGGTGGACCATTGACCCCCGGGGGTGGAGGAGTCTGGGGCGATGGTCTCAGACCCAGGGGACTTTTTGGACCTAGAGGAAGGTTTGGCTCAGACATTCCTTTAGTTCCTGGTGGAATCGATTCTCAAATTAACGGAGGACTGTTCACAGATCAACAGTTCGGCGGGCGATTTGGACAGGGTGGTTTCATTGGAGGTCTTGGTGACATAGATCAGTTCGGTAATCAAAATGGCGGACGATTTGGACCCTAATTAACCAATTGTAGAGCTTTCACCCCTTTTGAAACAGCACAGTGTTCGATAATTCATTGACTGACTTTACTGTACTTATAGGAGGACGGTCTCATTTGCCCAAATTTTACTGTGATATTTCTGTATGTTTGTTGTAAGGATAATACCTATAAATGAAATCCTATTTGTAATAAAAAATATTTGAAATAATATTTGTTTTGCATTTTAATATATTAACGTTATAACCGTTGAGCTTTACATCGAATCTTGAAGACTAAATCATGGACTCTTTCACAATTTAAAAATCTTAATCAGTGTAAACAGCTGTTGATTTACTGATACTTAATAGAGAAAGATTTCATGTTTTTGATAACACGATATAGCCAATATGCCGTGTATGATATTGGTTATCTCAAGTATTGGAAATGTTGATATTATAATTCATGTTATAGATATATAATTGTTGATATAGAGACAGTTATTGATAATCTCGATTTTCACTTTCGTATCCATCCTACTGTGAATGAGTTGTCTGCCTTGTTTAACAATGTTCAATGCCGGCAATAAAATCTGCAGAACATTTGCTGAATAGATGAAAAAGTAAGAGTGTAAATAGGTTAAAGGTGGTGTCACTATAACAGTTAGTGAGAATGTTACTTCACAGTGAGAAAAAAATTCCAGTCTTTCTACAAGAACGTTAGCATGTTATATGCGGGCATGTTTAAAATTAATCAATTATTTATTATAGAACAAAATTTGTTACTTTCAAATGCATATCATATAGTTTCAAATTTACAATATCTTATTATGAATTAAGTTACGCTAGTTCTTGTGCGCAAGTGGATTGAGTTGGTGAACTCTTTCTTTACTTTTCCATTGGCCGTTGTTCACATTGGCTAGTATTATCGAATCAGATCATTTCTATTATTATAAAACCCGGTAACTTTTGATTTTGTTTCACTATGGATCCGGTGAAACCTCGCACAAGAATCACCTTTTTGTACATATTTAAACATCCTGAACAAAGAACCTTGCCTTTATTATTTACTCGGTCACATTAGGTACAGAGTTTATTCTTTGTATTTGAAATGAAAGAAGAAATTAATATGATACTTTCATATTTTTTGTTTATTTACTTTAAATCGTTTAGTTATGCTAAGCAATTAGTGACTTTTAATAAATAAGTTAGAGCAAAAAATGCAGTTAAAATAACGTTAGTTGTGATAAACAGAATACTGATATAGAAATTTTACCACAAAGGTATACTAATTAAAACTTAAAAATCTAAAACTGAATTTTGCAGGAAGTGATTATTGAAAGTTTCTCCATTATTAAATAGTGTAAGTTAAAAACCCCTAAATCCATATTATTATTGTTCTGCACTCTCTGTAGACAACTGATATGGAAATCACGCGAGATGTTAAAAAAGTTAATTTAAGTGCAAAGAGATACCACTGGAATTCACCACAGTGTTCTTGTCCGTTCTTGTTCGGTTCTTTTTTAGACGACGTAATCAATGTCCGGTTATAGTTCTGCGCACATCAATGATCATTTTAGATGACAAATATTTGTTGTTAAGTATTGTACAAGTATAGTGGCTTCAGTACAAATATATTGCTCATATTTTTCCAAGGTAGAGGAAAAAATATAAATATGTCCAAAAACTTGATGGAAAGTTACTTGACTAAAAAAAAAAGGGGGGGGGGGGAGAGGATCGCTACTGCACTCCTTAATTTCTATGATTTTGCCAGCTATGACCAAACTTTTGATACGTATAATACAGTTTAATTGAGTACATAATTTTCAGTGACTGTTGGATTGTATCTTTTTTGTACATTTAATTTTTTCCCGATGTTTGCAAAATTCCGGACATTAGTCAATTAAAAGAGGTGTCAGTCGTGGTTATCAATGCAATAGTATTTGCCGTATACGGTATATAAGTCCTACAAGTAGACCTCTTCCAAACTCACCCTCTTCAAGACTCATCTCTTTAGATAAAATCATATATTTCCTACCCTTTGGTGTTATAGTTAAAAAATCTTACAAATGCACACGAATCGTGGTTTCCCCGATTATTTAAGAAAGATTTCAGTACCCATTCAACAGAAAAAAGCGCTGGAGAGGGGCAAATGGGAGATATTCTCTTTCAAATGTGGCAATTATTGTTTTAAATTGATTTTAATGATTATTGTCCAGTCGCTTATTCAGCGTTTTAAATGTAATCATAAAACGTATGAAATAGGTGCCCGACATATTTGTCATCTTTTTTTGTCGAAAAGATAGCAAATTTTAAATATAGTATTTTTTTTTATTGAAACTACATGATATCCCACGCAAGCGCGGGAATAAATACATTAATACAATACAATGTTAATATGTTGAACCATATTTTTTTGTTAATTGTTGTATGTACTGTGTCCAGTTTTTAAAAAAAAAAACTTTTCTTTAGAATTAAAATAAAAAAACTGCATGCCTGGATATTCAGAGGAGCGGACAGGGATGAAAATCTCAACTAATATTGATGTTATATACGTGGCTTTAATTCTATTTCTTACAGGATTGAAAAAATAAAACTTTTTTATTCTATTTCAAACTTTTGAGTAGGTACTTAGAGCGTCCTATCTCTAAATTTTATTCTTTAGGTCACATTACATTATAATTTTTATCATTGCTCCAAATATGAATTTCAGATAAAAGATGTTTTTAAAAATATGGGGAGAGGTCCCACCCAATCAATTTCCCCGTTTTATGCACAACAAATCTGGTCATTGTTTACAAATTAATGTCTAAGGTCCACTACCAATCTGTCATTATATAAGATGTATAAAATAAAAAAGCATATTTATTTGCATATTTTAAACCAAAGTCGTCAGATCCAAAGTATCTACCCTATGGTTAATCGCTCTTAACTTTCCGCCTTGACGTTAGTTAGTCAACCCGCGTTCCAGATGCACCCAATTCTCACGGTTTTGAAAACTTTTTTTTATCCATCAAAACTAAAAATCGCTCTAAATTATTCCATTTTATTCATTAACATTTTCGTATTAATCACAAATGTCCCATCCAAGGTATCTGCCAACGATGCATGATAAACTCGTCCTACACTTTTCGCCATGACGTTAATTATAGTCTGTCCCAAGATATTTATGCAGCACATTTGGACGATTTAAAAAAAAAATACACATACCTGTGAAAGAAGTGCACTTGTAATAGTTAAAAGGGATAATTTCCAAGATAATATCATTGACACATTATCAACTGTCACTCAGAAAAATTCACAGGAACGAAAACAGATTCCTTACGGAGATTTATAATGGGGAATGTTTACATCTTTACTCCATTCGGAATACACTCGGAATACATCGTGCAATTTTTCAACGTTATCATCCGGGCTTGCTGTAATACAAAATCTCCGTAGACATCACATTTTTTTAGCATTGTATTGAAACCTGATATGCTAACAGGGGCGTTTCGACTGAGAAATCTTGGAAATTTTTTATGCTTTTGAATGAACATCGTTTGAACCCTGAGGTATTTATAAATATCAAGCAATTAAGCAAAATGTGAATCCAAGATATCTTGGGACAGACTATAGATAACCGTTTTGGAAAGTTCTATCCCACTCTCTCACCAGAGGTCGTGCTTCGCAAGCGTTCCATCCATTGAAACTAAAATCGCGCATTCAAGAAACGAATTGGCTCATTTTATTAGTTCAACATTTGTCAAATCTTAACATCAATTCTCTGTAAACACCAAAAATACGTGGCCACGCACTATCATTGAATTGAATTTTATCTCTCTGACTTGAAAGAGTGTTCCATATGAAGACTCTCTGTGGGTATATTTTTGACAGTTCATACTCAGTTTCCATAGCAACGACATTAAAACATTTTGCTTCTGGCCAAAATGACATATAGAGTACCATTATATAAATAACTCGTATGCTCCCTAAATGCATGAAGGTTTGATCATGACATTGGTTTAATTTTATAAGCAAGTAATCGATGCACTTTAAAACTTCTATGTATACTCTAAATAAGTTACCAATAAATATATTCGTTCTTTAGATAATCATTCAATTTCATTTCATTGCAAGTACATAAACACGCTTTGACTTACTCTCATATTTGCCATTTCGAGCTTGTTTATCGAAAATAAAAGTAGGTTTTTGATTAATTTTACAATAATTACTTAACAGTTAAAATTCAAATATAGCTTACGACGAGCTTCATCCCACACGTGCTGAAATACCAAAGGTATAAGCAGTTACTCTGGTGCAGTTTATTTGCCAAATGTCTTAATTTATAAGTATAGATTTGTTTACTGTTGGTATGTGAGCTTTGTTTGTTCACATGACATACACACAATCAAGTTTTAATATAGTGTATTTGAAAATGACCTGTATGCATTGCATATATAAAGAAATGATTATGCATTAAACAACATTCATTATCGATTCAAATGTGGTGTTACTGTTGTAACAAAGGATGCAAAACGTCATCATCATCGCACACGTCAACATCGTCACAACTACTTCCGGTTTTTGAACTGCAGTCACCGGTGAGATTTATTTCACCTCCGGTTTCTTTGCACAGAACACTGTCGGAATGAAGTACGATATCCTGGGTACATGTACACGTGGCGTCGTATCCACGAGCTTCCGGTTCTTTGCACTTCCCACACACCCTGCATAAACTATGCTCAGAGGACTCCTTATTAAGTGTGTTTTCTTCATTGACACTCCTCCCCCGTTGCAGCTTGTGTTTCACGACTGTCTGAATGTCGGTATCACTGATAACTTGGTTGTTATTGTTCACAATCTGTGATTGTTTAATTGACGGTACGTGACCATTGCACATTGCATTGTTTTCATTCCTTTTGATTTTGGAAAACACCGAGTGTGGAGTTCTCAGTGCTGAATACGGTTTGATGCTTAAAGTTCTGGGAACATTTGGAATAAGTCTCCTGTCAAACTTTGGCTTATAGCTTGTCTCGCTTACATGCGGGACTTTCTCAAAGTTTGATTCAAACAACTTTTTTTCTTTAGAGTCAATTTTGTTCTCTTCTGTTTTATCGTCTGCATTTTTATTTTTATGATGATCAGTAATTGCTGTTTCATTTGGTTTTGTTACATTTTCGCTCACAGAATGACTGACTTGTTTTAGTGGGCATGCGTGTGTTGCGGAAGTATCCCGATTGTTAGTTTCACTTTCAATGTCTGAATGCGCGATGATTGTTTCAGTGCTTCTGTTTTCCAGTAGGTCATCGCTATTGTTATAAAATAAAACTTTTCTACTGGTTTCTGGCGTTTCTTCCTTTGATTCATCAGGAATGTCATATATAATCCTCTCCACTGTGGTTCCAGAGTCCTCTTCTGGATTAGACTCACAGCGGCGCATGCTCAGTCCTTCTCTACGTCTCTTCGAGCTCGCCCGGCGCGGTTCTCGAATTGACTTTTTACTACTGTTTCTGCGCATGTACGCACTCTCTTCTTCATTCGGCTCTGAGCACGACTTCGTGCTTTCTCTTCGATCACAATAAGAATGGCTGTCAGTGTAACTCACTTCTCGTGAAACCTCGTTTATGATCTCGCATGCTGGGGAACATGACACGTGATGATCAATATCGTCCATGCTATCGAATTCAAAACTGATGGGCGGGGACGAGTTTTCTGACGGTGTGATGTTATTCAACGAGCACTTGGAGTCTTTCTCAGCGGTGTCTATGGAAGAAAACGACGCATTGTCTATCGGGTCCTGACGCCGCAGAAATCGTTTGATAGCCTTCAATCTCCCCTTGATAATGGTCGGTGTTCCCGGATCACTGTCCACAGTACTTTGGTGTGAGAGTGACCTTGCTTTTTTGTTTTTCTTGTGAAGGTCGGAGGTTCCAGCCACGGTCCAGACCCTGTCCGTGTACCTCAGTGATCTTGTATCCTCCTTGGTTTGGACCCCGGTCTTTCCTTCCCATTCCTCTGATTTACCTCGTCGTAATTTTGGGGTCGCCAGTAGATTCCAGAAACTAGACCCGTTTGACTTGTGTCCTCCTAAAGCTCCCAAAGCGAGGCTAGCAAAGGAACCCATTATTCCTTTTCCCGATTTCATTGGTTGTCGAGCTACAAGCAAACATTATAATAATTTATTTGACAGATGTATGTAAACTTCAAGTATAATCGTCTGATTTAATTTCTACCAAAATTACAAATGAAAAATATTCATTATGAGAAACACACTCACCTATGGTTTGTTGGATCTTCCAGTCTTCTATTCCTTCCGCCAAACAAAGCCTTCGCATTGAATCCAATTGCTCCTAGTAATAAAAATATCATCAATTTGTAAAAAAAAAAAATTTAATATCGGTAACTTTGAGTTAACTTTTCTTGCCATGTTTGAGTCATTACCATCTTTCTGAGTTGATACCTAGTATAAATTGATGTTAATAATTGTAGTTATAAATCAGTGCTATCTGTAATACTTGGGTTGTCTGATCTTGGATCTGAAGCTACGGTTTCCCAGGCGCCGCGCGCACTCCTCGGTTGCCCCCCTAAGTGTTCTTTCTTGTAAGCGGCAAATAAATATCTAAAGCACTTAATAGCAGTAATTAATTGATAGGTAAACAATATTCAAAAACCAAAGTTCCAGGGATGTTTTGTGGGTGGCCAGAAAACTTTAAGTCAAATCAATTTCCTTGATATCGTGAGAATGCTTGAAGCGGAATCAATTTCCTTGGTATCAAGACAATATGGACGGTGTCGATAGTGCAAGCCGCCTGTCAATGGAACAACCGGCGCGCGAAAACTGTCACATTTCAGATGAACTGAAATCTGGCAAATGTATTCTGTTTCGGTGTTGTAGCTTGGTAAACAACATCAGTTATCTTTTAGTTAGGGTTAGCTGGGTCAAAATAAGTCAATGGCGGCAAGGATGAAACATGGGGTTTCCGCAAAATATACCGGTATCTCTTCGTTTGATGGAAAATGAAAATACAAATTAACCATATTTTTGCCCATCAAATTGTATGTACTAATATACAGTGAAGACTCCAAATATTGATTACGCGTTTATTATTGTAAACAAGCGTAGAATCAGTACAGTTACTGAGTAAGCTGGTGAATCTGAATTGTTTCGATACCGAGTCCCTAAGGTCACAGTGAAAAAGGGAGCTTTCGTTATTCTAGGTCATCAAGGTGATGCTTTGAATATCACAAATGTACCTATAGCTCTGACATAGTGTGTGAAACATTGATCTCCAATGATGATCTGATTGGGGTGTAATCAGTAGGATTGTCAGGGCGGACCGACAATGACACAACAATGGCCATGGATTTAGGACATGACCATAGGGACAGCAATGTACGTAGCAAACCGAGGAAAAGCGACCTATTTACGGAGATCTCTAACTTTTTGTTATGCACTAGTTGTAGCGAAAACAACAACCATTATGTTGCTTTCATCAGCGATATCTAGAACATGTTTGTTGTTGTTTTTGAAAAATGTGATTAAGTTCACGTCATATTGTGAAACTTACTGAATACTTGTCTTTATCTTGACGAAGATGTTCACGTCATATTGTGACACTTACTGAATACTTGTCTTTATCTTGACGAAGCTGTTTGTTTTCTTGTTCTACTTTCTTTTTCTGTGTGTACAGAAGTTTTAACCGGAAGTGTTCATGGTCCCTCACAGCAACCACCAAACCTTAGAATAAAAAATCAAACAATTATGGACATTGTTAAATTACAAGAAAAATCATTCAACATTAACATTAACATTCAACATATATGTCCAAAAAGATAGGATAGGAAAAGCCTTATAGTGCTTGGAATGTCCAATCGGCAGCAACCATCTTTCTTACACCAGGATCATTACAAAACCGAATAAAAGCCGTTATATCACATATCTTTTGAGTGCTGATGCCTCTCTTGATAATCATTTATCATATCTCAATCTTGTTACATCCGATATCCTGACATCTGTATACAATTTCTCGGTTTTAATGGGCATAAAGACCCATTTTCCTACAATTACCCCACCAATATCTTACTAGCCCACCTCTCAAAGAAACCTAAAATTATCTTATACAACTGAAGAAATTAAAACAGTTTGTTTCATTTCATTACTAGTATTACTTTTATAGTACCTAATCTAACAATAAACTACGTTTTTGTATGCATCTACATGTATTTAAAAGAAATCATAAATATATCAAAAATTTCTACATTTACAATTGTCTTTCTCTGACCCCAGTGATCATGGTCCGAACTTTTGGTTCAGCTAACTATTTTAAAAATGCATTTTGAATTTCGTTCATTACAGTAGAAATATTGCCAAGCGTGTGGAACAAATATTTTGCAATCATACGTTTTTAAAGATTTGATTGATATTGATTAGTACACAAATATGTTAATATTATTAGTATATTTTGATGAATTTATCTGAGTATAAATTGATATAAGATCTAATAAAAACACCTCAGTAAAAATAATGTCTTCAGATTCTGGTTGATATTAGCGGGCATGAAATATCACTTAAGATACTTTTTATCATAATCAATATTATCTCAGCACATGCCTCGATGACATAACATTTGCTGATTAAATTTTCCGGTCGTTCGATTTTGCGTCTTCGGTTCTTTGTATTACAGACGATGACGTGTTTTTGTGATATTTTGATCTCCTTGATTGATAAGGCACTTCTGGGTCACGTGGTGGATACCACATTACGTCACTGGAGTCTTTGAAGTTTGGTGTAAATTTCTAATACACTGTACTGGTTAACAATCAGTTAGTAAGTAGGACACGTGATCAAAATACTTACTATTAACCACTCGAATAACTCCCCATGGTAACATAAATGCCAGGATGAAAACAAAATCTTGAATATCATCGGCTGCCATTCCGTTCACAAAGACAAAGTCTACGGTGAAAGAGGCAAGCACAATACACGCGTCAAAAACCTGCAAAATATAAAACATGAGACTTACATTTAAATGGCGGAGCAGCTAAAGGGAAACATAGCTTTAGATTTAAAAAGTATAAGCGTCTGGTAGAACGGGAATAGGTTAGCAAAGATGTGGTTTATTGCATGTATTATTTCAGTATATATATTCTTTTTCAGAGAGTCGCACATCTAAAGAGGAAGGTTGAATGGTAAGGTATGAACGATCTTCATAAGTACCTCGCTATATTATTTCTGGCCCCAGCTGGATAATTAAGATATGTCTTATACATGTACTTAAAGTATGGTGGCATATCTCTGCCCCTTGTGTGCAAGTTATTTTTCCATCAAATATGTCGACATGCAAGATAAATATGTTGACATGCAAGATAAATATGTTGACATGCAAGATAATTATGTCAACATGCAACATAACTATGTTGACATGCAAGAAAATTGCATTCTGATAAGAATTATACAAAATCTCAAAAATTCTCAAATATCGCCCACTTGTGACATCCAAGATGCTAGATGCTACCTTTTTATGTCGACATGCAACTTATTTATGTTAACATGCAACTTATTTATGTCAACATGTAACTTATTTATGTCAACATGCAACTTATTTATGTCAACATGCAACTTATTTATGTCAACATGCAACTTACTTATGTTGACATGCGAGATGAATATGTTGACATGCAACTTAGTTATGTTTATATGCGAGATAAATAAGTTTACCTGCAACTTATAAGTTGCATGTCAACATAACTTAGTCGCATGTCGACATAAATATGTTGCATGTCAACATATTTATCTTGCATGTTAACATAACTAAGTTGCATGTCGACATAAATAAGTTGCATGTCGACATAAAGAAGTTGCATGTTAACATAAATAAGTTGCATGTCGACATTAATAAGTTGCATGTCGACATAAAGAAGTTGCATGTTAACATAAATAAGTTGCATGTTGACATCAATAGGTAGCGTATCTAGCATCTTGAATGTCACATGTTGGCGATATTTGAGATTTTTTATAACTCTTATTTGATTGCAGTGTTCTTGCATGTCAACATAGTTATGTTGCATGTTGACATAACTATCTTGCATGTCAACATATTTATCTTGCATGTCCACATAATTAATAGAAAAATAACTTGCACACAAGGGGCAGAGATATGCCACCATATTAAAGCGATTTATCATGCAGATAGATTTTTATTATCTCTTTAACTGCCCAGTTTATGGTAAATGGGCATTTTACGATTTATTGAATTTTTTTCTAGACTCAAATTTTATTTGCTGTGGAAAACATTTGAGGAGTGCATGTTGGTTTTTCTAGTGTAGTAAATCGTTTATGCATGCAGAGAGAACGTACAAAGGCTGTAAATAACATTAGCAATCCGTTTTGCAAATTACATATATTAATTGATGCTGGTAAGGGATATATAGTCAATAGAGGATATATATATTGTGTGATTTTATATTTGCTTTATCCAACGAGTTGAAATGGTGTATATATTCGCGAGGCTTGCCGAGCGAATATAACCATTTCAACGAGTTGGATAAAGCAAATATAAAATCAAACAATTATAGATGTTCTATTTATCTCATACAATTTGATTATATTATGAGGCTTTTGAGACAGTCCCTTAAATGACCCGAATTGATTTTTCAAAGATCGAAGACGATGATGCAACGTTGTGTTATGCAGTTATTGTGACCTTGCGCAATACAATTTAGTACGTCATTTCTGATATAAATCTAACTGTTTTGATGTAAAGTTTCACTGAAATAAACCTTGAAATAATTTTTTAGCTCTAAATAATTTTTCTTAGAGCTTATTTACTTGATTAAATAGAAATACTGATCAGAAGAATTGAATAATCAAGTTTGTTGACATATTACACAAAGTTGGGAATGCTCGTTAGTTTGAATTGACTCGAACGAGGAACAGTTGTTGATGTTTTATAAAACAAACACTAGGCCTAGCCTAAAGATTCTAAATTGAAAATAGTAAATAAGGATGCTTACTGGTGGTGAAATAAAAGTCTAATACGCATTATTTCGGTAAGTTCTTGTATATGAACACAACCTTCATCGCGATCGCGTCGTCAGGATGAACTCCTTGATAGTTAACGTAATTTGCAGTTTTATAAACTACACAAAGCAAATTGAATATTGGAAAGGGGCTAAACTTATAAATAAAATCTTGACAAACAAGAAAAAAAGGGTCTTTTGGTTACGGTTATGTATAACTTCAGGTACGTAGCATCGTTTTTGAAAGTGGGGGGGGGGGGGGGGGGCCGGACTCATCCAAAACATCTTGACAAGCCAAAAAAAAAAAAAAAAAAAAAAATAAGAATTTCCAAAAATCTTCAAAATCCTAATCCGGGGTTGGGGGGGGGGGGGGGGGGGTGGGGGCGCTGGCGTAGTATATAACTTCAATTTCAAATTTCAATCCTAATTTCCTTATTTTCATTTCAAATTTTTACATCCTCCAAAAAAAGTGGGGGGGGGGGCCAACTACATCATACATCAATTTTTTATATGTAAATTTTAAAAAATTAGTTGCTGCGAGAAAATTGGGGGGGGGGGGGCAGGCCTCCCCTGACCCCCCTGATGCTACGTGCCTGAACTTTGCAAAGAAGTGGAGGGGGGAGGGAGGAAGGGTGCTAACCCCTCCCCGGTTCCGACGCCTGTGCTACGCAGTTATGTGTTTTACTTTATATTTGAATCTAAATTTTTGACAAAATCCATTTAATATCAATTTTTGTAGTAGATATAGTTATTTTGAAAGTACTAGCAAATCTTCGAAAATAGGTCACTGAAGCGTTGAAGCGAGGGGCTGTGTCAAAAATAGTTCGGACCGGAAGTATTTGATAAAGCATCACCCGTTTGATATAGCAAAAGGTTTATCACACGGGTAAGATACACCACACGTATGAGATAAATCTATATTAACCTTTGATTTAGAGCGTGTAAAAGTCAGTGAATGGGGAGACATTTTACAACATTAGTACCATATAACAAACAGTAAACAGAGGAATCTTGAAAATTTTGATTTTTTTATATAATGACAGTATTACGGATGGAATAAATCCTGACAATTCTCTCACCTCCAGCTTCTGGTTGAAGAAATGTTTGCCAAAGCAGACGACCTTCAGAGACGTCTGAAATGAATGAAGGAAATCGAATAAAAAAAATCAACATACTTCAACGCTGAATGTAGCTACTGAAAGGATGGGAAAGAAAAGTGCACAAATGTAAATGGCGATGATGTAGGGCTTCTTTATCGAGCCACGGTATCATCTTGTGATGAAAACCTTTATCCATAATGTAAACAGTTTCAATGGTTTTACACAAAAAGGTTGCAAAACAACGCATTTAGTGACCATTAAACAGTAGCGGAAGTGTTAACATTGTACAGGAAGTGTCGTGTGTTTCTGAGCACTGCGTCGCCACGTCATTTCTGCTTTATGTATTATCAGTTTAGATCAACCTTTAATGGAAAGATTTTACCATATTGGTTTTTACTTTATTCATGACAAATCCGCAAATCCATTTGGAGTAGTGGTTATTTTGACATGCCCGTTAATTCCCATATGTGACTGTAGTCTATGCTGAATATTTCATAAATCTCAGTGGTTGTTATAACTAATATTCTGATTGAATCCTGGATCTAATGATCACAACAGAGACATCATAAGGATTCATAACAATAATGTGTATTGTTTTTCCCTTGTTTTCCTGTGTTGTTCTAATGAAATCCAATATTGACAGTCTCATTTTCTGTGGACAGGGCATACAGGATAACCAATCAAGTTCTAAGTATCCAACAAATAACACAGCCAATATGCTATGTCTGCAATAAATCTTTTTTATTATGGATTTTTTCTAACACTGATTTATTTGGACATTTCTATTTTTATGTATTTCCCCCTTTCACAATAAAGGCGATATAATATCTATGTTGAAACAAATGCTAGATTGTAACAAAATAGAAATCTTCCAGGTTCTGAATTTGGCTGTTACCTTACTGTGATATACATATATGTTGTATGGTTTACTAAATTTTCATTTTCACTTCCTGAAATAACAGATTTTGATTTTTCCTTACAATACAAATGACGTCATTACCTCAGTAAGTAGGACAACGACTATAAATAGACTGAGGCCATGGAAGGCGCTGGCCAGGCTCTTTTCCAAACTGTTCTCCTGGACCTGAATTTTCGGAACCACTGACCCCGGATCATCACCAATTGACCTTCGGGTCCTGCCCTTGGTTTGGACGCTCCCCAAACTCTCCCGCGTGCGGTTTGGTTTACTGTCTGATAGGTCCGTTCCCTGGACCCCGGGGGTGGTCTGGGTGGAAGCGTCTCTGTGCTTAGTCCTATTGTTGGTGTTGGTGTTGTTATTCTTGGCATACCACGTGAGTTTTCCCTGGAGGACCGTGTTGTAGGCCCTCTGCAGACCGAGTCTGGAGTCCTCTACTCGGAACCTCTCTGGATACCTGTAGGACAGGTTCTGTTGGAATGTAAGGGACATGGTCTCTGTGTCTGTTATTATATCTGGAAGTAAAACACGCGAATTGCGTTTAAACAGGGCTATATCATCTTTTTCCATTTTGATATTACATTATATTTGGTTAGCTGTTTGTTTCAACAAAACCGTTTGTTATGCTTTTAGTGCGTTATTATGAATTCAAACCGTTATATCTTAACGCACTCATTGAAATCATTTCACTGTTTGTACTTTATTTATGTCTGACAGTTGACCTACTTTTGACGTGATTGAGGTCAAGGACGAGTTCACCGAGAACAAGGGCACAATCCACGATGTTTAACAGAACAATCATCAGCAGGACGTATTTACTACGGAGCACTTTGCTGCCTCTGTACCGCCACCTGTAAAAGATGAATGGAGAGTTAACATCGAACACCCTCGTCTGTAAATCTTTCAGCCATTATTGTCAGAACGAGTAACACATATTACATGAATAAGATGCAGCAGCAAAGATCACTTAGCCGGAAAATGAAACCAGTAATCTGACTTTGTTTTTCATGCACTTCTGTCTAAAATCCATTGAATGAGAACGAATGTACTTTTCAGTGCATGGATTAAATATTTCTCTTCACTTTGGAAAACTATAGAGTACTGTTTTTAAATTGCATGCACACTGATTATGCTACTGGGAGCGATGAACACCATGCATTTGTTATCAAAACGTTAGTTGCAGAAGTGTAGATGCATGTCTTTCAACTCGAATTTTCATGTGGAGCTACAATTCGGCACTTATTAGAAGGTGTACTCGTATTTTTGAAGGGATGTGCCGGATATTTTCCCTACGATATCTCAAAGCTTAAACGTGTCTCAAGAAAAAAAAAGTACAGCTAAAAGATAGGTGTAGGCGAATATAGTACATGTACCATGCCTGATGACAGACTTAGAAACAGGACACACTTTTTGATTTGTTTATAAGTACATACACATATGAATTTAATGCATATAAGATATGACAATTTTATAGATAATAGAGGTTTGTAACTGGTGGTAACATCATTAAATATGCATTGGCTCTTAAAGGGTAACATTTAGTAAGACCCGAGACGATTTCTCTTCATCAACCTCTAAATGTCCTTGGCATTCATTTTCTTGTACTTCATGAGGTCATTTCACCGAACTTGACCTTAAAGATAGGGGGATGACATTCAATTATAAAACCCGAGACGATTAGTCGTCACTTTGTATTGGAGTCACTGAACTATCAAGCCCCGGGTATGTAAGCGTCTTATAATCATCGATTAGTTCTCTGTCATTGCAACGCAATAACGTTGATCCAAATGACTTTAGAAACCAGTCACTGAGTTAAACAATTTCTGCAGAATCATTTTTATTATGACATTACAAGTTTAATAGGAATTAAGTTTTTAATAAAAAAAAACACTTTCAAGATGTGTTAATGGATTCGTTTAATTTGGAAGTAACATAATTTTCCCGATATTTCCAATGAAAAAGAACTTTACCATCAAGACGTATGCTTAGTCGTTCCGTGCTCCTGATATGAGGACCCAGTAAGTGACATTAATGGGACAAATCGTTTGTCATCGATCGGCAGAGACAACTGACAAATAACTTTCATACAGTATATGACTGCCGGTACACTTAATTTGTTTTAGGTCTTTTTAACCGGCTTAGCGCCCGATTCTTCGTCATATTCAATCAACTCTCGCATACTTGGACCGCTCCAGTCGGGGACCGAGGCTGACAGGCCGCGGGTCTGAAGATAATGGACAGGGATGATATTTATTAAAGCTGCAGCGAACAGCGGCCAAATGGGCTGACGATATTGTTTGGTTGTCATTGCTATTAAAGGGCAGCTTTTCTTTGTTTAACTCGGATATATATTAAAGTGTCTCTCTCTCTCTCTCTCTCTCTCTCTCTCTCTCTCTCTCTCTCTCTCTCTCTCTCTCTCTCTCTCCTATGAATGTCTAGACATTTGGTCAATTAATAACGAGTTTCTCACGACCAAGTGCGTGTCCTAGACACTTAATCTCAAATCAACTGATAACCGAAGATTAACTAACATCAATCAGGAATTCACCTCAAAATGCTCCCATTTGTTGAAATATTGTCGACAGGGAAAAAGAAAGCGACTAGTAGATACTGCAAATAACTAATGTTAGAACAAAGACCTCTAGAGAACTGATCCAGCTTGAGAAACTCAATTTTTCAAAATTTCTAAATAAAAATCTATTAGACAAAACAACCGTTGGTCATACAATATACACAGTTTGTCTATCAATGGCGAATACATCAATTCTGCTGTGGCGGTATACTTCAAGCCGAGGTAAATGTTAGCTGGAGATACCTCTCCCAGATTGTTTTGTTGTAGACAGGAGCTTGTTTTCACGTCTGTTTACTTTAAATGATTGTACATGCTTTAACAGTCAACGATTGTTTACACTTCTTATAGTGACCACGTGCTGGGCATGCGCATTAACAGCAAGATGGAACTGTTTTCACACTGGTAATGTGTAAATCGGGAAATCTGAAGTGAGCTACTTTGTAAAATCTCACCATCAGTGGTTCATCAGGGCAAACAACAAGTCGTAAACAGGAAATAAATTTCCCAAGATTTCGACATTAAAAGCAAACTGTAATAAAGTAATTCAAAACCACATTTAATAATTATAAAACTGGAAATCTTTTATTTTCAATCCATTGAAATACTTCATACTCATTTTTAAACCCATGGCAAATAAATAGCTGAAACTAACAACATCATTTATTTGTTTTTATCAGAATAGAAATGGAACCCACCAACAACTGAAAACAAAAGAGTTGAGACAAAGAACCCCCACCACCATAAAGAAACTCAAAATCAAGACGAGTGGCATTAAAACAATTATAAGAATCTGTCAATTATTGGATTACAGTTTTCGCAACATCAAAACAAGAAAGAATTCAATGACGAGGAATGGTCTACGATCGAGGGCCGCGTGATGCTGACGTTACTGTACAGAAACTTTCTTGGAGTTTGTTTATTTAATAACAATTGCTTCTCGTGTAAACACCGTTATAGAGGATAAACAAAACAGATGAAGAAGATTAGATATTTAGGGTACAGAGTTACAATCAATTACGGGAGTGACCAGTTTTGTAGCCTGCGCGAAAATTATGTAATAGCTGCGCGTGCACTACCAGACGCGGGACCAAAACATTTACTTTTTTATACGTTGAACAAAGTAAATAATTCAATGCCAAAACGTAACATGTATTACATAATAAACTTTCAATCGGTAAAAAAAATAACAAGAATAATACGCATAAAATATATTTCCTCCGCCATGCGTTCACTACTAGTATTTTTAAATACGGATAATATTCTCTCATTAGCCAGAAAGAGGCAGGATTTTTTTTATGTTTTTTCTACATTCACGTTAAATGTATTAGTTTAAGAAATATTTTGTGCATAATATATACATAATTACATACATCTGTACAGTGAACATGAACAAACAGCAGACAAAGTAGCCTATATTTCCTTTAGAGATAAAGGTATCGATATAGCAATAGTATGTGTTTGTATTTTTACAAAAACATTTTAAACTAATCTATTACGACTTAACAGAATAAAATTTTATAAATTATTATTATAAATTTATATAGATGTAAAAGTGTTAATTAAAAAAAATGAATGAAAATAACAAGTTACAGATAGAAAATAAAAAGGAAATAATGGAAAAATGGAGAGAAAAGGGAAAAATGTAAATAGGCTCAGCTATATTATTACGTGAACATGTAAGTTTGGGTTACATACAAGCACATTGTTATATAATACAATGTACAATATGAAATCTTTTGGTGTTTTTTTTTAATAAAGTGATGAATTTGGTAAAAAAAAAAAACCAAACAAACACACAACATATTTTCTTCAAGGGATAGACAACAGTAGCCAAATAATACATTATTGACTTCTACTGATATGTCAGGATTATTTATATAATCATTCAATTTTTTATTGTCTGTTTATTAAATCGTAAAAATTATGATTTGTCTTTAAAAACATTTCAATATTTCTATCTGACATACGAGACAAGGTATTTTAATCACATTTTGATCAATTAGTTTCAGCATTTTTATTTTTACAACCAATCAGATAATCAGCTACAATTGATGATCGGTAGATTTGGCAAGGCATGCATTAGAATAGCGAAAATTTTAATATCAGTTTATTACATACTTTGAAGATTTAAAAACATGATTCTAAGAATGTAAAATAAACTTGGGCATCGTTTTATAATGACAATAGATTTTATTTACTTTCATCTCAAGAGGTTCAAATATTTATAACGAGGCTGTGTCATGGTGTCAAATGCCAAAATGGCTACAAAACTAAAATAAAAGTCAATCAAGGTTCATTAAAAAAAACCTCCCTGAAATCTGCTTTTCTGTTACAGACCAGACTAGCTTCTAATTGGAAATCTTGGAGATAAGTTTCTGCTGCATGTACATCAGATACAGTATCTCATTTTTCAGGATCCATCAACTACATGTATATAAAATCTTTCGATATAAAGGAAATTCAAAATTTACTTTAAATTTTGAATCTCCTTTTATATGGAAAGATTTTTTCCACATAAAAATTGAATTAAGTCGATATGAACATGCTCTTTGCATCTCTTTTTAAAAGTTACAATCTATGTATTGTATTTATATAGGGCATACTGTATTTGCTTGTTTTTCGAGTCTCACGAAATTTTCGAAAATAGTGTTAACATGTAACTTTTTGGGAGTTGATTTTAATCAACTCTCCTATGCAGTTACTCTGGCAAACCGAAAGTGAAACAGTGTTTGGACCTATGCACAAATCATCACCGCTGACAAGACTAAGTTCTTGAAAATAATAGAAAAAAATTCGATGTAATGTATGCTGAAGCATTGTATTTCAAGGAAACTTATCTATAAACACTGTGAAAATAGTCAAATTTTATATACTACGAACAATTTAGATATTTTTGTAGTCTCATGTATTCCTACGCCAGAGTTAATATAGTCTCGTTCAACCAGACGCTCTGCTGTCTTCGTATATCTGCGACAAGCAGAGAGGGGGCTCTCTTGCTTGTCAGATATTAACGGAGACAGCCGAGCGTCTAGTTAAACGAGACTAGATTTCGATATCAATAGTGCTAGGATCCATACAATTTTTAGAATTGATTCGATAACTAATACATACTAGTAGTTGAAATCTATCTTTAAATATTACACAACATGGTTCATATGGGGTTTCTCGAAATTCTTGTCGGATAAGTCTAAAAATTCATATTATAAAAAAGTGCGTAATTCAAATACAAACTAGAAACTAATTGCCATGCAAGATAAATTGATTTTAAAATAAATGATAATCGATAAAATCAACTCCCGTCAGTACTTCAGTACTTTGATTTATTAGCGTTTTTGCGGATAAAAAGCTTTGAAATAGCAAACAACACCTAATATAATTTCTGCGAAGTGTCTTAATTTTGTATGTGAAAGTGATCGCAAAGATAAGATCACCAGGAAATCCTAGAGTCTATTTTCTGTATGTTTTGCAGTGATTCTAACGAATCATACTCAAAGCATTTGCAATCGCTTAGAGACTTTGATTCTCTTATGTAAAATTGATCCCAATTCTCAACCAAGTTCCATTCAGATGATGATATATGCGTTTGTCATGAATCCGGGTAATTTCTGCAGAACAAACAGAAAAACCTTTGACGTGATAAGACGGAGAATTCCGCATATATCAGACAGGCACGACCGGCCTCTGCCAGCATCTGTCGGCATTCTTAAAACAAGTGGTCCACGGCTCAAACATCCACACAAAACATCGTCTTAACCACCCTAACGACCCTGGTTATCAGTTAATGGATGTGGACACCGGTCTTGGGATTGCAAAGATTTTTATATACATAAATCTTAGTCAGATTCTATTTTAGGCAAACTGTTGGGGTTTTTTTTTTTTTGGGGGGGGGGGGGGGTGTTTTTTGTTTTAGTTTTGTTTTTGTTTTGTTTTTGTTTTTTGTTGTTTTTTTGCGATGCATGGCATAATATTATGACATGTAAATGGACATGGAAATATAGAATTTGATTTTTTGATAACGTACATAATAGCCTATTTAATTGAAAACGTCGTATATATTTGCTATGTACATTACCCCTATGCAGTAGAATTTTCTACCGAAGTAGATTCGCTGGCTTGAATACAATGGGGCTTTTACAGTAATTCTTGTCTTAAATCTCCCCTACACTAACACGAGAGAATGAATTGGAATCTTCTATACATCATTTTAGTGAAGTATTTTCGGCTATACAGTAGATTTCGGCACATCGGAATAAAAACTCCTTTTTGTATGTTTTTGCGGTGATTCTTACAAGAGTAGAATTACTGATATGGTTATTTTAGAACCACTCTTAAATGTGATGTGCAATTGGCATTCGATCATCATTAAGCTTGAGCGAAACCCAATTCAACGGTTGTAAAGAAATTTGTTATTTCAAAGAGAGTGTGAAAGAGAATAAAACGTTTGTATTTGTAATGAAGAAAAACAAGTCCCTGGAGAATATTGGTAGACATTGAGATGAATTAAGTTCATCGAGCCAGTTTAGATGAAACGCATATCATGTTGAGAAGGGGTTAATTTAGATTAGTGGAAAATGAGAGATCGATTGAAGAAGTTTTGTTCTGAGATCTTTTTATAATACTCGTGACCTCATAAGTCTATGCTGTTTCTATTTTCATCCCTCGCTATAAATAAGTACTTTATTCAATTCGGTTTATTCAATAATTTGTTGTGGTTGCTATTTTTTTTTTTCATTTTTACCTCTGACGAAAGGAAAAATTCGTATTTTTTTTTATTTGCGTCTTGCATTTTTATCAATGTCAATACAATGTATAAATAGTATTTGGTATTCCTTCTATAGCTAAATTATAATTGGACTTTACGTTCAGTAATACCTATGTACGAAATTAATTCACGATTGGGTGCAAAAAGATTAGCTCATTTTTGGTTTATTTACACGAAATTCGTTTACCTGAGGAGTTAATTACAGATATTTATACACAGGTTGTTGCAATTACAAGTTCGTGCTAGGAGCTCGTCGATACGCATCGACACGTATTCTACCTGATACCTCTGATTGGCATCAAAATCTACAGGAGGGTACAAAATCAGATTCCAATTCGATAAATAAACACATTCCTGGTGGTAATCGTAGAAGCTGCTTTTGCTAACTGTGTTCTCTTTTGTGCAGCGTTGGTCGCGTGTTGGAGAGATAGGCGCTGCCATAGGATAGTGAAGTACAGAGGTGTCGAGAAAAGGTACTTGATAAAGGGCGTACAATTACGCTTAAACATCCGTAATTGCCACGAAATTCCAGTAATTGATCTTGTGTGCTTCAATTATCCTATCTATTGAAAACTAATATAAAAAGATCACGATTTCTGGGATTGTATGAGCAAATTATCGACTAGTAAACCCATTTAATAACGGTTTGGAATAATTTATTTCAGTGCGATTTATATGTTACGAAAAGTCGAAGAAACTACATTATTACGCCATTTTGTTATCTTTATGTATTTAAAGAATATTCTTCTCTGATTTTTTCGATAAAGCATTGTATTAACACGAAAAAAGAAATACGATTATTTGATGAATAAGATTTCTTTACAGAAATGTCCTTGTTTTTGTTAAAAAGTTTCTTTTTGTTAGATTTGGAACCAATAAAAAGGTTTTATTTAATATGTAAAACAATTACAATTGGTATATTTACACTTGGTGTGCTTTTCTACAATATAAATGAATAGTTTAACATTTTCTTTAGATTTTAAAAAACACATATGATAGTTGTTTAAAAATTTTACGTTAAGAAAATCTTAAGAACTGTTCCTTGACTTTGAACAAAATTTTTCACCAAATGGGCAAAGCGTTAACCATAAACATTATTTTATGGATCAGATGATTGGGTTTGAAGTTTATCTGAAATCAAATGACAAATATCTGACCCCCTTATCTAACTCAACTTGTTCTCTTTCTTCGATAAGATGAAATTAAAAAAATAAGCACAGATATAATCTATTCATTTGTTGATTATACAACTGCAACGTGAATCAAAAATGTGGCAAAAATGTGTCATCTATCGTGAAAATCAGTTTGAATTGCTATTTGAAGTATGATAGAAATGATGATGTTACTCGAACATTACACAAGTATGGTAACTCTGGAATAGGGTGTCCTACTTATCAGGCTCTCAGCCAATGACGTATGGATAATCTACACGGACTTGTAGAAGGGTGAGATCTAAGTCTACAGGGACGGGATCCTTCAATACATTGTCACACCACGTATCGATTTAATGATATTCAAATACCAACTATTCTACAATTATCAAAGTTGTCAAGATGACAAAATGAATTTGCAAAACCCTTTCATAGCATGATTAATTGACCCCATTCTCTCTCTCTCTCTCTCTCTCTCTCTCTCTCTCTCTCTCTCTCTCTATCTCTCTCTCTCTCTCTCTCTCTCACCTGGCGAATCCTGCAGTTGCGACAGTTTGTTTTTCCCGCTGTATCTCAGCCTCGAGTTCGTCCTCCAATCCGTCGATGGCGGAGCTGGCTTGACCACTGGAGTACGCCTTTACAAAAGTCAGGGAACCAGCAGCCAGTTTCTTAAAACATTAAAATAAAAGTCATCACTATGGTGACACTCCGTCACAAGTTTGAAATTTGATGTAAACTCGTGTATCTATGTTGTTGCTGAAACATGTGTATGGAAGCACTTCTTGCCAACTTTGATAAAATACCCAAAACAAATACCAAAATACCCCTCCCCATCACCTTAGAAACTAGCACCCCATTTAATAAAAGAAAAGAAAAAGAAACGACATAAGATCTTAAAGATACATGTACCACAAGAACATAGAAACTAAGAAAAGAAACCCAAATAGAAAACTTTAGACAACAAACCGAGGGTACTGGGACCATGGTGATTAAATATTAATTACTTATAATTTTGACAAACGATAATGTTTGTTTGTACAGCTTTCGAAACGCACGTTGTCTTTGAGAAGACGTGACTGTTCCGTTTCCTTATCTAGTCTCTTTAAGTGTCAAAGATGGCGCCTTGACCGGAAGTTGCACACGAGCTCCCTCTTGGCGCTAAAACTGTGACCTGTCAGTGACTCGTTAGCCGATGTATTAATCGGATTGGAAACAGCATTAAGGTTTAATCAGCGGGGTCTAGAGACTCTTAATTTTATTGAGACCTTCCCTCTAGTGTTCTTTCTTTCTGCGGATGTAGAAGGCAAAGAAATGCAGCCAATATCAGCTGCGCAATGACGGGACGAAGGCCTAGGACATAAATGACTGCAGCCCATTAATATACCACTTAGCAAAACCAGCAAATCCAACCCAATGACGTGACGTCATTGGTTTGCATTCACTGTTAACTCGCATACAGATGCTTGGTTATCCAGATAAAATACAATTTATCTTCGACGTGTACAATTTTTTAATACGAAATACATTACAATAGGTGTAATGCTCCAGATTGTAGCACCGGTTTTTTTTTTTAAATAAACAAATATAAATTTTCTTTTTCTAGAGACTTCCACGTAAAAAAAAAATGAAAACGAATAGCGTATAACGTAAAAAATAGGACAACGCTAGATACATGTACAAATGTTTATATTAAAATCTGCCGAGACTTTTTAGAGAGAGAAATGCACGTGTTTTTATGTGTCTGTTTTCAGGCATCTGTTGTAAATTCTAGACTTTTAACTGAGATCGAAAAATACCAGTCTCCTATTAAAAACCGTTTAATTATATTTCTGTTATTTTATAATGTATAGTTTGTTAGAGTGTGAGTTACTAGTAATAGAAGTGTGGAACTTATCAACATAAACAACTACCTAGAACATTATAATAACTGTTTATGAACAAAGATAGAGTTAACAATTACAAATACTCCAAATCTTGAACACCTTGTCTTGAAGAAAAAAATATATATGTAATAGCAATGGCTTTCTTGGTCAATGATATTGTAAATAAATCAATGCTTAAATTCGAAAATTAACATCAATGTACTAAAAAAAATATCGATTTTTCAAAACAAAAATTGATTTTACATATGCCCTTCTAAACCCGTTTCTTCCATCAAGAAATGGACGGGGGGTGGGGGTAACATAGAATAATTGAGGAATCGATTATTGGTATCAACAAGTTCTATCCGGGAATTAACACGCCAACATCTGTCGCGTTCCACCGTTCTGTTGAAGCTAATTTCAAATTTCCGCTGGAAGCTTATCAATGATTTTCAGAAACGCACTCACCACATCAATTTCTTCTTTTTTACACTTAAGTATCTAATTATTCATAAATTATCATCTGATAACTCCTCTTTTTTGTAAGAACTTCTCGAGAAGAAACTTTTATAGAAACACACATAATTTATATAATTAAAACATCGGTATAGATAGGATGAATTTTTCTTGCAATAATATCTATGTACAGTTTTAAATTTTATATTAATTTTTATTTAAATTTTTTGTCGAAACATTGAAAAAAAAGAAAAATTTGTTCACACCGTGGTGAGAATTAACCAAAAAGAAAAAAAAAAAGAGAAAATTTTTTACCTTTAGGCTGCTCCCCTCCTCTCTTGCTTTTCCTCGGCCCATAGAAATCCACCGTTTGCTCATTTTTGTGATTTTCTTAATTAATAATTATTCCAGTTGAACAGTCAGTGAGTTTATTGGGACTGAATCGGCGCCCCTCCACAACACTGTCAGTAATCCTCTCAAGTAATTACCATCACCCCCGAATGTTTGGCCATCTTCACCGCTTTTGTTTATATATTAAAGGAAAAGTATAATACTGTGACGGTTAGCCTCGAAATAAAGAAAAACAGGGTTAGATGGATAAGCCGTTTTAGCGGACTTATCTCAAAAATCAAGTTGTGATAAGGCACACGTGCACGCGCTGAGTACGAATAACTGTCTTGTCTGTTTGTCCAATAGTAGTGAATGATTTCTCTGACAGGAGTTCGCCAGATCGATAGAATTAAGGCACCGGGACAGGGTCGCGCTATTGATGATGAAACTGCTGAAGTTTGAGAAGTGATCCGAAACTCTTAAACCTCGTGAGAGTCTTTGGCACATATAAATCATATTCTCTCCGGGAAACTTTACAGGAAGAATTCCATATTTCACACACCTTTGTAAGTGATCGAATGGTCGTTCACCTAGGAAGGTGTTTTCTTTAGGGGATTATTGTCTTCTATACGTTTTCTATCATCATCATTAGTTTCATTTTATTTGCAAGTCATATTGTTTGCAAAAATAAAACAATTTGAATTGATTTATCTACATAGAGAATATAAATATGCATAAACGGACAACGGGTTGCTTTTGCATCAAACGTTATTCTCTGTAACACCATTCATTCTGAAGAAGTTTTGGTTTTTGTTATACCATATTCTGGGATTTTCGACATTTTTTCTTACCATGATTAAATGGGCATGGTCACGATTTTGGTCAAATTTTATGTTCTTTTTTTTTTTTTTTTATATAACTTACAATGCTTTAAGAATGCATTTGTAATGATCAACCGACATGTAAGAGTCAATCGTAATGGTATAAGCAAGATACAGGGCCCACAATTCTTTGTCATGTAAACAAGGCTCGGGCCCTGTTTTTGTTTGCACATGTTCAATATACCCGTGAAAATCGTTTTCAAGCTGATTTGTCTATCTCTCTTTTCATTTTAAGCATAAACAAACAGTAACTGTTCCTTATTTTTAACACATTCATTTGAGGTCTAAAACTGGAAATTTCACTCCAGCGTTCAAAATATAAACAAAAGCTTTGTTTACATTGCAAAGAATTGCAAGCTGTGTAGCTTTCATGTGTAACTTGCTTAGAACTCAACCAATGACAGTCAAATTTTGGTTGCTTATTAAAATGCCTTACTAAAGCATTGTTGACAATAAAATTGGAAAAATTGACCAAAATCGTGACCATGCCCCTTTAAGATCTAGTGGTTCTTTATATGAAGAAGAACCTTACGACTTATTGTAGACGGCCAGTCAAACAACGAAGGAGGGGCGACCTGGAAATTTATAGTTCATCGGTTGCTAAACCTGAATTTCCATGGCTATACATGAACATGGTTTGTACTCCTGAATGACTTCATAATATACACGTATATACAAAATATGAAGAAGGTTCGTCGATGCTATTAACATTACTCAATCTTCATAAATATCATATACATGTACTTGTAAGTGCACCCAAACGGTTACCAACTTATTCATAACCTTGTGCTCCATTTCATTCAATCGTTTTCAATTTCATTAATTGAATTTAAACAAAAAGATGATAAATATGGTCTGGCTGGTTTTGCTCACTATATTTTATAAATTATCACCAGGGTGTCAAAAGTGAATCGAAGAATGCACTTTAACATTAAGAACCAAACCGTATAATATCGCTCTTTATCTTCTCGCAGTTGATGTACTCTCTGTTGCACCTGTACCTCTGTCGATGATATGGTGTTGTGTAGACATAAAATTCCTCCAAAACTCGTGGGAGTGTTGATAATAAGAGGAGAGGGAATCGCTTGTCATCACCCCCTACTCTACCCCCTGAGGTCACCCGGTTCTAGCTAGGGTTGTATACCGCGCCAGGAGAACTTTAACCAGGTTAGGTGTATCCGTTTTTTCGGGCAATACTCGTTCCGCATGACATAAATTATAGGTGAATATTTTTGCGAACATTGTCCTTAATTACTATAACATCCCAAATCTGAGAAGCGAAACCTGACGCTTTCTTTGTGCCAGGTTATGTATTTGGACATTTTCATCATCAGCCGTTTTGTGCGGCTGTAGCTTTTAATTACACAAACCAATTCCATCCTTCTCTCGCTCTATTTACTAGTATCTAGTCTTTCTGAGATAGTTAATTAATCATTCATTGATTCGTTGCGTTAGTGACAATGAACAGAAATTCAAAACAACAAATATTGTATCATATTCTATTGAATCAACAATAAAATAAAATTCCATCAGTATATACGCGTGTTCGCGTGGACGTTCTCGAGCAACAGTTTTCGTTAGCTAGTGCTAATGAACTTGTGAAAGTGTAGGAAGTCATTCATCACAATAATATGCTGTATCAGTGCTGCTGTACAATCTTACATTGGTTGAAGAGTTGACTTAGTTCAACTCTACACATCTCGTACTTTGCACCTACCAAATTCTGACAAAACAAGGATTTTTGGAAAAATAAATGTTAAATTCCAGCTGATAAGTAGCATTTCTTCAAGCCCCGTTAAATATGAAATATCACAGAAATTCCGGTATTGTAGAATTGTTTATAATTAGGGGTTGAAATCTGTGATGAATGTTTAATTAAATAAAGAAGGATTGGCGGAGCATACTAACTCTGGGTTCATCAGTACGGTGTTGTCATAGCACGAACACCTGTGCTGGATCAGACATTATTGGAAACACATTCCTGGGTATTTTAACAGGTCATGCTTCAAGAAATCCAAATACGTTCAAACGCAAACAAATGCTGAAAACTGTTAATGAGATTTCAATATGTATAGGAAATGGCACCAGGGCGCTCCAATGTGTGGATGTAACAATTCAATTTGTTTTTGCCAAAGCTATGTAAAGTGCACGACGATTAAACATCGATGATGCAAATCTGACCAATTCAATTTATTCTCACACTAGTTGCAAGGTCAAACAATATACACAAGGAAAGACGTGTCAGCCTGGACCGAGGTTTGGCCAAAACCTCACCTCAACAGGGTTTGGTCTTATAATGATGTTCTTTTACTTTGACATGCTTTCGTCCTTTATTGGTGCTGTTTTAGACATTTGTGTATCTAAATTGCAGTATCATCAAGGGAGTTTGGGGCTGCTGTCTTATAAATCAAATGAAAACTATGTACATGTATGTAAGCTGAACATGACTTCTAGCTCCCCAGAACCATGGTGATGGAACCATGTGACTGCTGACTAATGGCTGCTGACCAGTATATATATCATAGTTTTCAGTTAATTCAGTTTTCCTCTTAAAACGATAGAATGATATGAGAGAAACTAGATACTTTTCTAAACATATGTAATTATGTATAGTTACTATAAAATGAAGTCAAACTGGGAGTATAGGCCAATAATAGTTTTTATTTCCAATTTTGGGCCCAGAGGGCATACACGTATATAGACTAGAGAATGTGTATACAATCTTTGCGTCAACTTTCGATGTTTTCTATATGTCACGGTACCATACCAGGGATGACGTGACATAGTGAATAATACCAACAGTGGAGCACTAGCAGTGTCTCAGTTCAGTGGACATGTATATTTGTAAATATAAAAAATACTGTCATAGATACGCAATTTCAGATAAAATTGATCATAAAGCACTAACTCTTGCAAGACCTGCTTGTGAATATAATTTATGAATTTAAGAGCAGGTTAAATGTTTAGGGAATTTTGCGTTTTATGATTTCCATGAAAAGTTGGGTTTGATTTTTGATTTTTAATTCCTGTGAGCTTTTCTGCCCCGAAGATATTAAAGTCTCTCTGGCTTCGTGCGATTAATTCTGTCGACTGTGGGAATCAAATTACCCAATCAGATGGCGCTTTTCTGTTTTTTCTGCAGGATTTCATCGACACAATTACCGTCCAGGGAACAGCATGTAATGGACAAATCCAATCACGGAAAAACGCTACATTTAAAACAGCATCGGACGCCAATACGGCCATTATATACGTGATAGCTATGCACTCGGGTTCGCGGGAACTCTGTTTTGTTTCACAGCGGACTGATTTGATACAGTTACTAACGAGTTATCAAGTCAAGTCGCTGTGATGAGGTTTATAAAACAAATGGTTTGTATATCAACATGTACTGGTGTTGTCGTCCTTGGAATGACGCAGGTATGTGTAGATGACGATGCATTGTGCGTACTGAAAGTAGAGTGTTCAATTACTTTTTTTTAGTATCTATCACGAAACAAGAAATAACGCGTATTGCATAGGTTCCACGTTGAAAATATTTCTCAGAGAGAGAGAGAGAGAGAGAGAGAGAGAGAGAGAGAGAGAGAGAGAGAGAGAGAGAGGAGAGAGAGAGAGAGATTTCCCAATTCCCCAAACTTTAAATATTTACAATAGCATATTAAAAATTTACAAGTCCCAGACACTGATATAATTTACAATTGCGACTTGTAAATTTACAATTGCAAAGAATTTATGTCTCACATCGTGATTTTGGGGGAGTTGATATTTAAATGAATTTCTCTATGGAATCACTCGCACCGGAAATGATGTGGACTTCTGCACTATAGATAATTGAATCCGCATCATAAAATAGTCCTTTAAAAGAGTTTTACTGTTATTCACTAAGAGCATAATTGGTATTCATTTTAGTACTTTATGTTGAACAGGATTGCTACCTAAAATGAATGAAATATTTACAGCCATTATAATAAACAATAAGGCGCATCATCACTTAGAAATAAAAAAAAAATAACACAACAGGAGTAAAGATACATGCATAGGAAGGAATTGCTTGCATATACTGACTCGATTACTAGTATCCCATGTTAAAGGGACCTAGACACGATTTGAGATCAAAACTTCATTTTTCATTTATTATGTTTAAAATTGTTTACTTGTGCATTTTGAATGACTGACAAAAATTGAATGTTAGAAATCAAGTTACATGATACAGGCATAATAGTTCATTGTTATGTAAACAAAGCTCGAGTCTTAAATTTGTTTACAAATAATGCAAAGTACAGAAATTCCCATTTCTCTGACAAAATGACTCTTGCCAAACAAGATAAACTTATTCAATGTGTTTATGAATAATATTATCAACCAAACAGCAACATTAGATTGAAACACATAGCAATACCACATACGAGGGTTGTCCAAATTAGCGTAGACAGGACACAAAATTTATAATCTGTTCACTGCAATTTCATTAGACTTCTATTTTTTCTTCAATGACCCTTTGGCAAACAATACTGAAAAATTCAAATCTGTACTTTATTTATTTCTCGAGGAAATGAATAATTAGTAACAACAAGATTTGTCAGGCGGCGCAATGTGCGACGTCGAACATTTCCAGTTTTACGTTGTTGCTAAACCCTCCACATCGTTTACGATAACATTTACGTTTTATTTCCGAAAAAGTCTTAGAAAAAATATTATCTTTGAACAAGTAACCCGAGTGCACATTCAACATATATTTCTAGTTTTTTTTAAAAAAATATTTTCTTAGTACAAACGATCTGTCGGCTCCAATACTTGCCCTGTATTACTTGCTATCTAACGTCCGTCTTGCCTAAAAGTGTCGTTCAGCATTTTGACGCCCATTGATATCGTTCGGAGTTTCTTTTTTCCATTTATTGTCATCATACTTGTTCAAATATTTTCAATGCTGTTTAACTACTTATATAATACAAAACATATTTTTAATCCATTTTGTTAATTTCATTTACTTCCAAAGCCGCTTAGGATTTATTTCATGGTCTTTACAAAATTATATCAGTTACTGCTGCGTCACCTTAAACGCTGACATCATTTTATTACGAGTTAACTTTTCAACTTGTCACAAAACGCGCTATAAAATATTTAAAAGTTTTGTTATAGCCAAAACATTTTTTTTTTAGTAAATAATAGAATTATTATCAAATACCAATGCATGTTTTATTTGAATTTTTTCATTCGAAAAGTACTTTTCCTCGCAATTTTCATTTTATTATGTTGATTTTAAATTTTTGTTTTTGACATTGGGCCGCATGTCGAATTTCTGATCTAACATGCTTTCATTTCACTAATTTAATCTCAAACAATATTTGATTTTAAAACATTATTTGAATGTAAATTTCTTGAAACCTTTGTGGCACAAATTTCATCTTCCTTTGTCTTAGATTACCTGAATAACGCCACTTGTCTACGCTATTTTGGGACAACCCTCGTATATGTAAACAATAACAAGACTCGAGCTTTGTTTACGCTAAAAAGAATTTTATCTTGCTTGTAACTCAATAATTGACTTTCAAATTTTGGCGAATCATTTAAAATAATCATATTGACCATTCTAGTTACTAATATTGGAAAAGTAAAATTTAAAAATTTTCAGCTCAACTCGTGTCCAAGTCCCTTTAAATATAAGGTTATTTTTTAGAGGGGGAGGGGGTGTACCTTAACAAGGCTAATTTTTCAACTGACAATTTTTTTTTCATAACTCTGTCGACAATTTCTAGAATATTTGCACTTAACGTTATTTATTCCCGGAAAGAGCAACAAGCTAACACAATGGGTAAAATCGTATGAGACTCCCAAGGACTTTCCCTTCAGATAAACTGTAACTGTACATGTACGTCCCCATTACATCTGAACAGAAATAGTCCCGACTATTTATTTTTCATAAGATTTATTAATATTTAATATTTGCAAATGAGAGGTTTATCATTTTTTTGTTTAAATTTTCTTTATCCCAAGGTGAGTCGTGTATTTTACAAATCATGTATTGGAGTCGACTCCCCCAAGCTTTCCCTAGCGTCAGGGGTTGTGTACATGGATCTAGGGAGGAATGTGATACTTGTATATGTATTATCTAAAATTGTTTCGTTTCATCCCAATATGCACGAATGACAGTGCATCACAATTAAGACATACAATCCCTGTTTTAAAAACCTAGTCAATATTCAGCATTTTAAAATGGAGTAAAATTTTAAATTTCTTTTTTCAAATTAAAAAAAAATTGTGGATGCCGCAGCCGGTCTCGCAATTACAGCTTGGGATTAAAAGCTAATGATGTAACCAAGAGAGCTTTTCTGGCCAAAAAGCATAGAAACAAGACAGATAAAACAAAAGTTTGTTTAAAGTACGTAAAAAATAGGAATGTCTCAACTCTCTTGATTTTGCAGTAAAAACGTTCGTTATTCAATATTCCATGCGGTCTGAAGACATCGTTGTAAGAAATATTTACGAACAAAAAAACCCATGAAATATTTACGAACAAAATAACCCAACGTAACACTGACATTTCAGGGAAAACGGAATCAGCGGTCATAAATCAGAATTTATACCCTGTTGTGGGAGGGATGTCAGAAAGGAACGACCCAAACGATGACCAGATATAATTAAAAAAGGAAATGAAAACATAAAACGGTGCCCAGGGGAGGTAACTGGATATGTGCAGCAGCAGTCCCTTACACAGTGCCCGTGTGATAGATGGAGACCCGGGCACAGTAAATTCCCAACGGCCTGTGTAAGAAAGGCCATTCATCATGATAAGTGGGGGAACGACTATAGGAGTTCCTGACAAAATTTATGAATTTGTTGATTTTTGGACAAATATAAAATCAACTTTTTAGTTCTGGTTGAGATCTGCGGTGCACCCATTTATCAGGTTCTCCTATGCTTTATTTCTGGGTGATACATCCAAGACCATTTTCGTGTTTCTTTTTCTGACACATTAAAAGAGCTGGGTGTAACTGTATTAGTAACTGTATTCTTCTTCTTCGGAGAATGAACTCTATCAAGTTATAGCAAATTTCTATAAACGTATATATTCTCTTTACTATATGATAGTTATGGCTGAACAAATCATTCATAAATCAATTTTGGGGAAGATCTGGTGTTTATTCATTGACACACCGCCTCCTTAATAGTATGGCACTTTGATCCGGTTATTTTTATGTACTCAAGTTTTGCTCCGTTTTATTTCTTACTGATGAAGAACACTTTTTAAACCAGTTAATAAATTTAAATTATTTAGGCATATCTGGAACAGTTTTTTTTTTGTAACTCTAATGAGTTAATTGATGGGTTGACAAAACGATGGAAGAACTGAAGACAGAGTCAGGCATGACAAGCTTGTATCTGGCCATATATACAATGTATACTGTAGGGCATAAGGCATTAAAATGACAAATTCAGAAACATTCTCATTTTCATTTCAAGTTTAATATAATCCAAAAATACAAAAAAAGTATAAAAATCCATGGCTTTTCAAAATAAAGAGAGAAGAAAACCCCAAATTGATAATGTCATCGATGTGTTATTGACAAAAAATCCCCAGGAAAATTGAAGACAATGAAAATACTAGCAATACATTTATAAAAGACTTTCAATTCTTTACCTCTTAAAAAGTTGAAAACAAAACTGTGAACACATGATTTGCAACAAAAAATTTAGATGAAGAAACTAGTCTAAGTTTACTAAAAATCTATAGCTAAGGGAAATCAGAGAACAAAGAATCTCTTAATCTCTTGTTACATCAATATATTACCCGTATAACCAACTTAGGTACATTTTTTTGCTTCTATAGAATAGTCATAATATACATCTAAGTTCATGAGTCACAAATAAGTAGGCTGTGTTTTTGTACAATACGGATATG
This sequence comes from Magallana gigas, assembly GCF_963853765.1. Taxonomy (NCBI): domain Eukaryota; kingdom Metazoa; phylum Mollusca; class Bivalvia; order Ostreida; family Ostreidae; genus Magallana; species Magallana gigas. The sequence continues at coordinate 54,053,018 of NC_088857.1, read as the reverse complement.
TCCATACAGATTAACATACAGGCCACTAATCATCATCATCATCATCATCATCATCATCGTCATCATCATCATCATTATCAAACATCAAATCCTATAACAGATTAAATGAAATGATGTTTTTAAATTTTCTAAAATATGTCTAAAAGAATAATGCTGCCTTTAGAGTACAACTTACTCACCTGTCCCTGTTTATCAATGTGCTCAACACATTATTCTCCCTCCAACAGCCTTCTCTGTACAAGTTGTATATATGACATAGTACTAACATTGACACCGGGTCAAATGCTAACAAGTCAAAAACCATACCAGTCTGTCAGTAATATAGGAACACATAATCGGAACACATAAAATCAGCCACATCTTTGACTGCTCTAATCCCAGCTTTCTTTTGTCAGGTTTAGTATTCAAAGGGTTCACTGGCCTATTTGTGATCATAGTTTTCCTGAAAACCAGGTGATCCTTCATCACCTGAGCGCTAGTCCCTGCCATTGTCTCATCTGTCTGTACTTTGATGTCATGAACTTTGTCATGGTGACTCCGACCTACATAAAGACATGGACTCTCCCACTGGAGTTCCCACCCACTAGGACGTTCCGGGTTGGGTGGAACACGTTGAGGGAGCAGACTGAGCCCAGGACCTCGGGGTCACTCAGATTACGCAGGATGTTACCCTCACAGTCGTACACCTGGATCTGTAACAGACGGGAGGTAACTCTTGTATAAGAATTCAACTTGAAGAGTGATGGACAAATGCAATCACAAAAATACATGTATACATCTATTGTCTCCTGTAAGATATCAAATGGTCATATACCAAGTACATGTAAATTTTGATTAAATGAAAATACAATTTAGGACAAAGTGGCACCTATTGTAAACAAACTATTACAGATGTATATGCATGCCCTAAATATCAACAAGATTTGTAGCAGATATTAAAAAAACAAAAATTTAAAATATATGTAGTTTTGTTATTCAACATATAAAATGACTTCTTGCCTTTGAAAATGAAGCCTCGCAGTTCTAAACCAATCATTTTCCAATGACACTTGCAAAACTTAATTTAGGGCACCAGAATCTACTAGATACCAACTAACACCAGCAAGAGAGGTAACCCCTCAGAGGACTACTGATATTGTACTCCATGGTTGACTACTGATATCGTACTCCATGGTTGACTACTGATATTGTACTCCATGGTTGACTACTGATATTGTATTCCATGGTTGACTACTGATATTGTACTCCATGGTTGACTACTGATATTGTACTCCATGGTTGACTACTGATATTGTATTCCATGGTTGACTACTGATATTGTACTCCATGGTTGACTACTGATATTGTACTCCATGGTTGACTACTGATATTGTATTCCATGGTTGACTACTGATATTGTATTCCATGGTTAACTACTGATATTGTATTCCATGGTTGACTACTGATATTGTATTCCATGGTTGACTACTGATATTGTACTCCATGGTTGACTACTGATATTGTACTCCATGGTTGACTACTGATATTGTACTCCATGGTTGACTACTGATATTGTACTCCATGGTTGGTTACTGATATTGTATTCCATGGTTGACTACTGATATTGTACTCCATGGTTGACTACTGATATTGTACTCCATGGTTGACTACTGATATTGTACTCCATGGTTGGTTACTGATATTGTACTCCATGGTTGACTACTGATATTGTACTCCATGATTGACTCCTGATATTGTACTCCATGGTTGGTTACTGATATTGTATTCCATGGTTGACTACTGATATTGTACTCCATGGTTGACTACTGATATTGTACTCCATGGTTGACTACAGATATTGTACTCCATGGTTGGTTACTGATATTGTATTCCATGGTTGACTACTGATATTGTACTCCATGGTTGACTACTGATATTGTACTCCATGGTTGACTACAGATATTGTATTCCATGGTTGACTACTGATATTGTACTCCATGGTTGACTACTGATATTGTACTCCATGGTTGACTACTGATATTGTACTCCATGGTTGACTACTGATATTGTACTCCATGGTTGGTTACTGATATTGTATTCCATGGTTGACTACTGATATTGTACTCCATGGTTGACTACTGATATTGTACTCCATGGTTGGTTACTGATATTGTACTCCATGGTTGACTACTGATATTGTATTCCATGGTTGACTACTGATATTGTACTCCATGGTTGACTACTGATATTGTACTCCATGGTTGGTTACTGATTTTGTATTCCATGGTTGACTACTGATATTGTACTCCATGGTTGACTACTGATATTGTACTCCATGGTTGACTACTGATATTGTACTCCATGGTTGGTTACTGATATTGTATTCCATGGTTGACTACTGATATTGTATTCCATGGTTGACTACTGATATTGTACTCCATGGTTGACTTCTGATATTGTACTCCATGGTTGACTTCTGATATTGTACTCCATGGTTGACTACTGATATTGTACTCCATGGTTGGTTACTGATATTGTATTCCATGGTTGACTACTGATATTGTACTCCATGGTTGACTACTGATATTGTATTCCATGGTTGACTACTGATATTGTACTCCATGGTTGACTTCTGATATTGTACTCCATGGTTGACTTCTGATATTGTACTCCATGGTTAACTTACCCGCCTCGGTCTCTCCATGCTTCCCACAACAAACACATCCTCCCGTGAGGGATGCCACGCTGCACGAAACGGGGTCAGCCACCTCCCAACATGGTTGTTGTGTCTGAAAATAGTAACACAGTCATACATTTCATATATTAAAATAAACTGACATTAAATCAAAATGCATTTTATTTATTTTTTTCAATTTTGTTTCTGTAATAATGGGTGTTATGAGGTATCATGGTAATAAAGTTAGATAAAGTGAATTACAAAAGCTGAAACTGACATACAATAAGCCGAAAAAATGTCCAGGTCATGGTTCCCACAATGTTGTTTATAGTTAACACAGTCATGAATAAACAACATAGTATATTGTCATGCTACATGTAATGCATTATTACAATATTTGCTGCAATACTACCATTGTCTCATACTTATTTTATCAATATGACGACCTGCAGCTAGCAATGACTTACTTGATAACTTTCCTCTTCCCCAGCTTTCCTGAGTCTGTGCACTCCACTACACTGAAACATACAAGATTTAAACTTACAAACAAAAACCTATAAAGCTCAATCTAGTTCAGCCAGTCATGAAAAGAATGACCACACAATAAAGCGATAGTATTTACTGTCATTCCCATTATTCCCTACACTACTCACTTGAGCGTTCCGTCCAGAGAGGTGGTCAGTATATGGTTCCCAGTCAGCGGTGAGAAGTAGGCGCTGTACACATTCTTACTGTGGACGATCTGATCCAGCCATTTGTTACTCTTACCTCCTGATTTCAAATTCCTCAGGTCCCAGATCTTGGCAGTACTGTAACAGAACACATCAGTCATAAAAGGGGAGAAACTTGTCTATATCTACTAGTAAATCTACTTTGTACTTTTGACTTCCAAAAAATGCAAAACAAAAAAAACTGTCTGAGAGACAAAACTGTAATCTGTATTTAATTCCCTGCATATTTTCAGGGTAAATTGTGGATTAATTTTATAATGTCAGTATCATTACAATCCACTATACTTTTACAGTCGGAAGAATTTTTCTTTCTACCATAATAAGCCAACTCTTGCAGTGAATGAAATCACTAGATAAATGATATATCATGAGAAGACTGCTCACCAATCAGTGCTGCCGGTGACAATCAGGTGATTGTTGATTGGATGAACAGACACCGTCCTCAAAGATTTCTGATGAAGCCAATACACATGCTCAGCATCCGTCCTGTAAAAAATTTCAGTTGAAATATCATGTCCAAATGCAAGATGGTTGATCTAATATCAATTCTGAAAAAAGATACTGTGGTATCGGTATTTTGTATACAAGCCAAGTTACAGTTTGGTAGTCAGAGACAAGGCAATCAATGATGAGTAACATGTAAAGGCTACAGAGGATTTCTTGCAATCATGTTGATGTCACTGGTCAGATTACCATAACTACGCCACAAGCAGCACGGGAGAAACAGAAGTACTGCACCAATCAGGTCACATAATTTGTCACTTACCCAGGGGTTCTCCTGTCTACCAAGGCTGTCACTTACCCAGGGGTTCTCCTGTCTCCCAAGGCTGTCACGTACCCAGGGGTTCTCCTGTCTACCAAGGCTGTCACTTACCCAGGGGTTCTCCTGTCTACCAAGGCTGTCACTTACCCAGGGGTTCTCCTGTCTACCAAGGCTGTCACTTACCCAGGGGTTCTCCTGTCTACCAAGGCTGTCACTTACCCAGGGGTTCTCCTGTCTCCCAAGGCGGTCACTTACCCAGGGGTTCTCCTGTCTACCAAGGCGGTCACTTACCCAGGGGTTCTCCTGTCTCCCAAGGCTGTCACTTACCCAGGGGTTCTCCTGTCTACCAAGGCTGTCACTTACCCAGGGGTTCTCCTGTCTACCAAGGCGGTCACTTACCCAGGGGTTCTCCTGTCTACCAAGGCGGTCACTTACCCAGGGGTTCTCCTGTCTACCAAGGCGGTCACTTACCCAGGGGTTCTCCTGTCTACCAAGGCAGTCACTTACCCAGGGGTTCTCGTGTCCACAAAGGCTACTGTGCCATCTTGCTGAGAGTAAACAAGTGTGTCAGCTGAGTGGAAATCAAAGTTTTTCAGCAGATTGTCCTCATCCTCATCTGTGGCATACACCTACAGGAAATATAAATATTGTAAACACTTGACAAAATTAAACCTGTTTGTTCACTAAGTATCAATCCTCATAATATTAACTGTAGTGAAAACTGATTAATGTTTGATACCTCATTGAACACAGTCTTCTGAAGATCACAGCAACGGGAAGTTCCATCATAGCTACATGATATGATGTGCAGGTGGTTGTAGGGCGACACTCGGAGATCGTTGATTGGTCGAGAGTGCGGGTGATAGACCACTATACCGTCTGTATCATCCGATTTGTCATGGACCTGGATAACAAAAACATTGGTGACAGCACAGTAAATGTTACCAAACTACTGAAGTTACAAGGTTAACAGTAAATGTTACTGAATACTAAAGGTACATGGTGTACAGTAAATGTTACCCAACTACTAAAGGTTCAAGGTGTACAGTAAATGTTACCCAACTACTACAAGTAAAAGGTTAACAGTAAATGTTACTCAACCACTAAAGGTACATGATGTACACCAAATGTTACCCAACTACTACAAGTACAAGGTTTGCAGTAAATGTTACCAAACTACTAAAGGAACAAGGTGTTCAGTAAATGTCACTTAACTTCTAAAGGTACATGGTTTAAACCAAATGTTACAAACATACTAAAGATAGAGTACAAGGTGTACAGTAAATGTTACCCAACTCCTAAAGGTACAGTACAAGGTGTTCATTAAATGTTACCCAACTACTAAAGGTACAGTACAAGGTGTACAGTAAATGTTACCCAACTACTAAAGGCATACTTGCCAACCTCCAACATGTGAAAATCTGGTCATGACCAGATTTGGAAAGTAAAAAATCTGGTCATAGCGCGTAACGACATTCACGACATATTTATCATGCATTTCATAGGTATATACAATAGAAATATGTGTTAAAACTTATGTGTAATACATGTACTTTATTGCAAAGAACCATTTTAACTAACAGTTGCTGATTTTGAATTTTGTAAAGTGATCTGACACAGAAAATAGTAGGTTGTGTTCAGCTGAAAAAAAAAAATGCAAAAAGAGTTTCTGCTACATTAACCTTGCTTTTGAACTCTGTAAATGATGGCATGAAAGTTGTAAGCGACTTGGAAGACTTTTGTGTATTAAAAAGCACTCTATACATGACTTAGCGTTTTTGAATGTTTAGTCAGATCATTTTGAGCACAAAATCCAATATTCAAATGTGCGTTACATAGAACGCAAAAGCCTCGTTTTGTACTCGATTACTTTGTTTTACCTATGGAAATTCATTTTCCCAGATATGTTGATAGGTAGCGACAAAAATATCGTTTTCTTTTTGTTGGTTTTGATTCCGTTGGCCCCGATGAAGACCTTTTCCTATTGGAGGCCATCAAACTTAATGATTTAAACCTTCGCTTAGTCAAAACAACTCACGATAATAATTACACTTATTAAATAATGTGTCTATTAAAGCCATCGGCATTGTTTACGCGTTACGTAAATCCAAGCTTAGCTTGGGTTGATAACTGGAAGTCAAACGCGCAACGTAATTTACGAACCAAATCCGGAAATCGGGAGATTTTCGGGTTGTTTGACAAAAATCGGGTGAAAAGCATGACCCGCCGGGTCATAAAAAATAATCGGGTGAAGGGTTGAAAAATCGGGTGTGACCCGACGAAATCGGGTCAGTTGGCAAGTATGACTAAAGGTACAGTACAAAGTGTACAGTAAATGTTACCCAACTACTAAAGGTACAGTACAAGGTGTACATAATGTTACCCAACTACTAAAGGTACAGTACAAGGTGTACATAATGTTACCCAACTACTAAAGGTACAGTACAAGGTGTACAGTAAATGTTACCCAACTACTTAAAGTACAAGGTTTAAGTTCTTTCATATATGCATGCATGGCAGTCAAACAAATCCAATCATTCTATACAAACAATGATCTTTCTGTTCTCATTACTGCTTCAATGACGTTACAAAAAACACATTTGACTGAAAATTTCTTTAATAGGTTTCATCTAAACTTGTCATTCCTTGGAAGGAAAGTAAGTTGTTAGTATCGACACAAGTTCCTCTACAACTGAGAGGGAGGGGTATAAATGACCTTGATATATAAAGGGTCCACCTACCACATCCCAGAATCCCAGCTTTCCCCACTTGTCCCCGGCCATGACCAGTGTTCTGTCATGGGCAGGGTGGATAGCCAGGGAGAAGATCCTCTCCGGGACAACTTTGGACACCCCCTCCTCTCCTAGTCTCAGCTGGTTCAGGTCTTTCACAAAACTGTAATAGAGAATATGTAATAAAGAATATGTAATAAAGAATATGTGTCAAGTGTTCTTGTTCACCAATAAATTATCAATAAAGAATAAAATCAAAATAATTTGAACACACTGACTACTCTCAGTAGCTTTTTTTTTTTTTTACTAAAGCTTCGTGTAATTAAAAGTTTGTAGGTTGTTTTAATGTCACACAATAACAATATTTTAGTAAGTAAGTAATTGTTTATCATAGTGACAGTGTGCATGACATTCATATCATGCAAAGTATGTCAAATAATCGTAATTTGCACCCGGCCCTTTGGACCTCTAAGTCACTTTATACAATTGTAACTTTATAAATGCATGATTTTAAATTTTATAATAAATTAACCTTTGGACATTGATAAATAACATTTCTGATGTACAATATTTTAACACAGTTACTTTTGAATATTATTTTTCTTTCTCATGCAGTCGATGATTTCTTGTGCGGTCTCCAAAATATTTTTTAAATTCATTAAATATTGAATGAAAAAAAATTTGATTTGTAAATGAGGAAGACTCATGTACTACTTTTTTTCGGGAAGTATACCTGGACGTAACATCTTTTGAAAAGTGAAACATTGTTCCATGAGTGTCCAGAAGTTACACATTGCCAAATTCTCTACTTGGTTAAGTGAGTTTTGATCATGGAGATTGACAGAAGTTTTAATGATACAATGCTTACTTAGTGAGAGGTCTGGTGTCTGTCGTCTTGGAGGAGACTTTTGCTGAACCAAGACGTGACACGAGATGAATGTGATCCTCAACAGAGTTACCACTGAACAGGGCATCCTCCATACCCATTGGGCCTGATGGTTTTCTAGCCTGAAAAAAAAACCCATCAAATAGTACATATATAGAGGACAATAGAGCAAAAGTGGAAAAAAAATAATAATTAACCTTAATATTTGTGCGAAGAAATATAACCCATTCAAAAATATCATTTGATTCATATTTAAATGTAGTTAAACACAAACATGTTGATCGATCTGTGGTTCCTCTGCTGGCAGTTCAGGGAGAGGCTGACCCTCAGGGTCGATCCTCTGTAGCCTCATGCTCCGCCGACTAGGGCCCGGGGCAGGTTTGGGAATCTTGACCCTGTATCATTCAGAATAAACTCAGTAAGGGATCAGCTTAAAATTTTAATTACACCACTGATTCAGAGAGAAACAAATACCACCAATACCTTTTTGTTGCTGGCTTTGGTTTGTATTTCTTGGATGACATCTTAAGGTCTACTTTAGTCTGAAAAAAAAAAAAACCAATTATGCCTCTTATCCTTTCCTCTGTAGTTTTATTAAATATCATAGCTCTACTTGACAGAAATAAAACATCATATTCCCTAAACCCACCTCCTGGAAGCCCAGACTAGAGAAGATGGCCGCATTGTCCTGGAGGTTCTTTTGTCTCTGGGACTCCAAATCCAAGTCGTCCTCATCCTGCAATAACAATGGAATATGTAAACATTTCCATGGAACTCCAGTGACAACCTAATACATGTAATAATACTCATTATTATCATCATAAACATTTCTTAGTACTGTCAAACATTAACATCTACATAGGAACAAATTAAAACTTTGAGCTAGGGTTAAGATTCCATATATATTGAGGATAAAATGCATGAAGAATAAGGGACTGGGACTTCCAAATCACTGAATAAACATAACCTTGGTATTGAAGATTACTAATGTCTCTGTTCGAGTTGCTAAAGCTAACTCATCTTCGATTGATCTTTGTGTCTTCCAAGTTTGATTAAGTCTTTAAAGATGACAAACACCAACTTTTGCCTCTAACCCTGATTCTCTCAATGCTTGCAGTACTGACTTAAGCAAAGGCATGAAAAGTCTGGTGTTACTTTTTACCTCACTATTTGTATTTTCCTCTTTCATTCCCTTTATCTCCAACTTTGTAAAGTCAGGTGGGCTCGGTATAGGGATGTTCACTGGAACCGAAGTCAGTGGAGTTTTGGGCTCCATTTTAATTGATGACAACGCATTCTAAATACAATACAAATTGTTAATCTTACATATTAATAGGCAGTTGTGTAATTTAAATCAAAGTCAAGTTTTTTGTTTTTCAATTCAAGCTGTAATTTTGCTATAAACAATCTTGCAGCAATGTTAAGTGTCCAAGACTTAAATTATAGCTGGAAAACTTCATTGTTAAAATCAACGGAAAAAGTTCCAAGCTATTTTTACATGCATCAAAATCTCTTCATTTAATTCAAGTTTACTCATAGCAGTACGAGTCTTCAAACCATTATACATATAGTTTATAAATAGTCATTTACTTTACATGAAACTTTTTAAGATAATAAATTTCCCAAGAGCTATCAAATGGAATGCAGATTGTGTCTTCAAAGTTGATGACATCATATTGTATGAAGTACAGACAAGTTGACTCTCTACATGTCGCTGTGAAATCAATCAGGGAGCATTAACATACCTGCACTGTGTTTGTTTGTTTTGTTTTTTTTTCAAATTATTTGGACTGCATTAATAAATTTTGGTCTATCATTTTTGATTCTTCATTGCAGGCAGTTGCATTTGATGCAAATAGAGCACCTATTTCTCTTTCAATCCTCTTTAGAGAACTCAAAAACAGCCTGGATAACAGACACTTGTCTTTGATCAGCTGTTTGTGGCCATGACTGTAACCTTCCTAAAATATTTTTCTACACGATTTCACCTATTATTTTTATACATTATTTTTATACATTAAAGTCAATTGTTCGTCATCTTTGTTTTGACAACAAACGTTATTCTTTTGATGGCATAAATTTATTAAGCGATTGTATAAAATTACAGCAGCGAGCACCACAAATTCCCACTTAAAGTTAAAGGGGCATGGTCATGATTTGGGTCAAAAAATATTTTCCGATTTTAATGTTTACAATGCTTCAGTAAGGCATTTCTAATAGTCAATCAAAATTTGAGTGTCATTCGTTGAGTTATAGGCGAGTTACAGAACTTAACATTCTTTGCTATGTTAACAAAGCGTCTGTTTACATTTTGAATGTTGAAGTGAAAATTCCAGTTTAGGACCAAAAATGAATGTGAAAAGATTTTCAAATCAGTTTAAAAATTATTTTGAACTTGTTTACATGACAAAGAATTGTGAGCTCTGTATCTTTCTTATAACTCCACGAATGACCCTCTCATTTAATCATTGAGCATGCATTTTTAAAGCATTGTAAATAATAAAATCAGAAAATTAGAATTTGGCCAAAATCGTGACCATGCCCCTGTTAAAAACGGGTTAAAAACAATAACAATACACACCGCGAACTGTCAAACTATCAAGATACCTTCATTTTCTTCTGTTCATTCTTGTCTTCACCTTTTGGTGACGCACGTTTCCTCGAGCTTCGACGGATCATTTTTACCACGCTTTGTTTTGCTGAATTACACAAAAATTCACCTCCTGGCTTCTCGCAAATTTTTGTTACACAACATTCCCGCGTAAAGTCCTTTGACCTCCTAACACAAAAGAGTTCCACAAATAATAATTTTAGAATCGAAAAGCACAAAAAACTTTCCGGAATAATATCCCGATGTTTTACATCTTTTTGAACCCCCCCCCCCCCCCCCCCCCCCCGAAATGTTTATATAGACCTACTGCATGTACTATATATATAATGTAGTTGTAACTCTTAAACTTATTGAAAAACTTGTTGAATTGAAAAGACTACCACATTCATCCCGAATATCAGAACTTGGCTTAATTAAAACAATATATTTTTTCTTTTGGTTCAAGTCTACACGAATGTATGATATTGGAATTTCATAAATTGACACTTTGTACATGTTTAAAAATAAATTATCCCAATTTAGTTTACACTGGTACGAATTTGGTAACATTTCTGATCAAAATTTTGTGATATGGGTTATATATATAACTATAGAGAAAAAGAAAAGAAAAAGAAAAATACTGTTCATGTTCACACATAAATCTGGAGTATTTTAATATTTAAAGTTTCAATGTACATACGAGGTGATTGATATTTTTACTAAGTACACGTAAATGGATCAGAGATTTTCTTGCCAAGGTTTTCAGTTTACATGTTTCTTGTCACACCTCTTCACTAGGGTCCTGATTAACCAGCCATGTAATGTTCAGTTAATTCACAAAATATGGACAAATTGTGTACTTACAAAAGTACAATAAACACCACATTTATAGATAAATTAATTTTATTCTCACATGTACAATAAAAGTTACAATATTTGCCAATAAAATACAACATCATTTATAGAAATATGTGAATTTTCAAATTGAATATACATGTATACAATGTATATGTTCAAAACTGCCAACTAAAAATTCACTTCTTAAATCACTGGATGCATACAACCAAATAAGCTTCATACAACCTTTAATTACATTTTACATGCATAACATATAATCCAATAGATATAAAAGGAATCATGGGATGTCTGTGGCATGCTGAAGATGTGAAACAGATGAAAAGATGTGTCACACTCTAGAGCCATTTTAACAAGAGCGTAAACTTTTGATGGGATGGTATGATCTAGTTTTCCAATCAATACAAGCAGTCAAATACTGAGTAACTTCTGATTTGCTAATTAAGAGAAGCCCACCAATATTCATAGACTGTAAAAACTGGAATTTTTTTTTAAAGGTCTACTCTTGTGAAAAATTGACAGTAAGTTTTAAGCGAAATGTCCCCGGATAAAATTGGACAAGTGTCGTAGCGTTCAATGTTTTCACATCCATTACCAAATGACTGGATAATTAATCATGAGTAGACCCCACCTACATCAAATTGGAGTTTGACACTTACTGTACTGCACAAAGTCTGATGTCTTGTTAAAACAGCTCTAATCTTGCTAATTTTACATATATCTTACCACTTCATCGCTTAGTTATTGGAAATTATGCAAATGTATGGTAAATTTATATAATACTAGTATGTTAAACAATGAATAATTTAGGTCAATACTTTGAACTCTTATATCTTAATATCTAAAGAGTGCATCATTTTGCTGTGAGGGTGGTTTCATACACATATCCTTTCATTATCAGCTGTGCATGAATTTCTTACAGCTAGATTAAGGGGAATTTCTCTCATACTGTCATTTTTCTAAAAATAATTGGAACAATGACGAAACATCTACTCCATATTCTAACAAAATCAAAACACTATAAACCAAAAAATGATCACCTGCAAACAAGCAAGACATACACAACATAACATAAATACATGTACATAACCTCACACTGCACTGATGAAGGTTCTCTAGGGAAAAAACCTGTTGGTAATCATGTGGCCAACACATACGTGTGAAAGAAGTATAAAGCACTTTATAACAGTAATTGAAATCATTTAAAAAAATAATCTCAGATTTAAGACATAATTGCTTGAAGAGATGACAAGGAAATTGACATTTTGGTCGCTTATTTATCTTTCAAGTAGATTTGTTTACACAATATGGTCCCAAAAGTTCATAAAACATCATCACAACAAAACTGATAAATTCTTAAAAAGGTTAACTATTTCTCACTTTATTTTTGCAAGAAAAAAAATAACCTTATATAAATTCAACATCACTGCATGATCACCGATATTCAATATATGACCAAAAAATAAAATAAAATTTGGCCCGCTACAAATTTAAAATGACTCAAATATAATATCAAAACTTGAAATATCAATCAACACACAATTTAAAAAAAAAAAATAAAACCATTAAATAAGTAATACTATGCGTATCTGACTTTCTTTCTGTTTTTCTTTTTTTTTATGGGTTTGAGCGAAAATCAACGATAAAAACAGAATTGAAGTGAAGGAGTGTTGGTAAACAGGCACAAGTCCCTAACATCGAGTTAACAGTCTACATGGTCTATAAGAATGAACAATAACCACATCACATTTCTAACAGTGAACTACAAAACTAAGAAAATCTATGTCAAATTGTAATGTACAGTGTACGTGGAGATATGAAATGACTATAAAATCTACATCAAATTGTCAACACCATCATAATGTACATAGAGACATGTATTATGACTTTATTGTATATGAGGCAAAAATTAAACAATCAATATCTCAAACAACATCAAACAAGGTTAGATTAAAAAGTACATATATCTGAAAAAGTATACTCTATACTAAACATTCTCGAAAAAATGCTGCATAATTTTTTTTTTTAAATCATGAGTTATAAGTTTTGAAGAAATTTTGCTATCAAAAAATTAGTTGTGTGAATTATTAACACTATACTGTACAATTATCAAATGAACTGACTAATTGTATTGCACATGGGTTCTCCTAAGAGAAAATTTGATAAGAATAAACACAGATTTATACAGAAAAAAGACAAAACATATCAATAAATACGTGTACATGAATAAAAATGTGTCAATAAAAATCACATGATAAAAAAAATGATTCTTATTCCTATCTTCTATATTAACGTCCCTCATGTTTTGTGTGATCATGCCACATCAAAACACTCTATGCACTAGCAGGTGGTCGCGTAGTCAATTTCTATATAAAAGCAGACGAAACACACATAAATAATAAACAATGCATATAAACTCCATTAATTCTTGGTTAAAATAGAAAAATCTTGCTCAAGACAAACTCAGATCTTGTAAAAGCTTGGTATTAAATACAACCTTGATCAAAGCCTATGATCTCGGCATCACATCTAAAAATACATGACTCAGAAAAAGACAACCTCTACTTCTAATGTTCTCTCAGAGATGACATAAATGAATGCGGTGGGTAAGTACATGTAGTATGGCTATTTTACACTGCGTAATGTGATGACAAATGATTGCATCGGTGATATTGTCACTAATTTCTGGTTCAGTTGGTGTACAGGTTGGCATAAGGCCCAGTCCCACGTGTTGGGTAGGGCGATTTTTCTTGACACCGGGCCATTTCATAGACAACATCATCGTTATTTGCTTCGTATGGTGTGTATCTACTGTTGTATAAATACAGCAACACGGAGGTCAGGATAATTCCAAACAGCTGTGAAAAAATAACGAAAATACATGATATAACATAGTCACTGTCACAGTGATAATCTAATGTTACAGTAAATGTAGTCACACACACAGGGAGGTAAAAAAAGAATGAAACACATTAAACCTTTGGAATTTTCCAGTAAGCATTCTCATACACATGTATGTACTCAACTATTTTATTTTTATTTTCAATATTTCAAACACCTGAAGCTAAAATGTAGAGAAATACATGTATGATACTTTAATTTGTCTTTTAATTCATAATCTGAAAGAGTGATTAGGACAGAGAAAGAGAAGTACATACCTGACAAGTCAACACACCAATAGCCACTCCTGCTACAATCCCTAGGTTCGTTTTGAAGAACTCGACAACTGCCTCATTACACGGCTACAAAACAAAATCATATCCCATAAGTTTAAATCAAATGTACAATCATAAGAAACCTTTAACTTTGTACTGTGTGATTTGTTTAAACAGTGCGTAGTATGTGCTCACTTTTTTCCATATGTAGGGGTTTTCCCTGGAGCAGACCAGTATGTTCTGTCCGCTGGGCTGATCCAAACACATCTGGCAGGTCTGGTAGTTGGAGTCCTGTGTGTCCTTATTTCTGTCGTAGAAACTGCAGCAGCTCAGTGGAGCCACGTTATTATTGGTGTTGCCGATAACGTCGTTAATCTGAAGATTGTTACTCCAGTCGGAATTCTTGTAATCTGTGTATCCTTGTCCTCCACAGCATTCCAGCTGTAAAACAAACGCAGCAATGATCTAGTGCAATCTTTGTGGGACTTAAGTCGTGATCATTCATTTGACTCACCTAGGTTTTACTATGATTCAGATAACAGGTATCATCATAAACAATTTTCCAGTCTAAAAATTGTTCTCTAACATTGTCGAGTATTCTTCCTTTGATAACTTATTTAAATGATGGCACATTGATAAAAATGACCAAAATAATGTTATGGAGAGTTAAAAAACAAAACATATTTTGATAATTATATTATAAGCTAGTTACTGCATTCCATATATTATCATGATTATTGATGACTATAATTTTTATATCTGAATCCCTATTTCTCACAGAAACAGGAACAAACTAATCTGTTGACCTACCTCACTCTGCATGAAATCAAGGGCCCGTGTAACCATGGTGTTCTTGCCATAGTTATTGGGCACAATGGTCTGGAAGGTCTGCTTTAACTTTATCTCGATCTGAAACATCAAATTAATTCCTAATAAGTACGTAATTACTACATACAGCTTTTATATAGCACTGTAAATTGCAAATGTGCCCTACAAAATTTCACTGAAACCAGTTTAAATGTAACCACTTTTTCATTAATGTGAATCTAAATGAATGCACAATGAAACAAGATACATAAAAAATTATTATTACCTGAAATCTGTATACATAGCACCAGACGGTTCCACCAATCAACACCAGCATAGAGAGAACCAGACAAACCAGATACTGTAATGTAACAAAAACATTATTACAAATGGCATAAAGAGAACCAGACAAACAAGGTAGTGTAATGTAACAACAAAACATTATTACAAATGGCATAGAGAGAATCAGACAAACACGGTAGTGTAATGTAACAACAAAACATTATTACAAATGGCATAGAGAGAACCAGACAAACAAGGTAGTGTAATGTAACAACAAAACATTATGGTAAATGGCATAGAGAGAACCAGACAAACAAGGTAGTGTAATGTAACAACAAAACATTATTACAAATGGCATAGAGAGAACCAGACAAACAAGGTAGTGTAATGTAACAACAAAACATTATTACAAATGGCATAGAGAGAACCAGACAAACAAGGTAGTGTAATGTAACAACAAAACATTATTACAAATGGCATAGAGAGAACCAGACAAACAAGGTAGTGTATTGTAACAACAAAACATTATTACAAATGGCATAGAGAGAACCAGACAAACAAGGTAGTGTAATGTAACAACAAAACATTATTACAAATGGCATAGAGAGAATCAGACAAACACGGTAGTGTAATGTAACAACAAAACATTATTACAAATGGCATAGAGAGAACCAGACAAACAAGGTAGTGTATTGTAACACTAAAACATTATTACAAATGGCATAGAGAGAACCAGACAAACAAGGTAGTGTAATGTAACAACAAAACATTATTACAAATGGCATAGAGAGTACCAGACAAACAAGGTACCAGTACTATTACGTAACAACGAAACATTATTACAAATGACAAAGAGAGAACCAGACAAACCAGGTACTGTAATGTAACAACAAAACATTATAACAAAGGACAAAGAGAGAACCAGACAACCAATGTATTGTAATGTAACAACCAAACATTATTACATATGACATAGAGAGAACCAGACAAACAAGGATCTGTAATATAACAACCAAACATTATTACATTGTACAACCAGCGTAGAGATAAGAGCAGATATGTAACAACCAAATATTATTACTCAGTAAATGACCATTAAGGTACAGTATTGTCAAACAGCTCATGTAAAATAACTATCGCAAGTTAGAAACTTTAGATTTTTACCAAAAATATTGTTCTACAAAATGAGAGTTTATCAGACTAGTTACACCAACTTTGTTTTTTAACTGGTCTGACAGAATCTGCAGTTTGGCTACAACACAGCCATAACAACATCCCTACTAACTAGACATCATTTAAGATGGATACTGCATCTCAGATAGTTCCATGCTTTAATAAAGGCAATAAAGAGGATTTAGCTTTGACCTCAACCTCTGACTTAAGTCATTGCATATCCAAACAATCACTAGGGTTCAAATATGAAGCCTATAGGGAAAAAAGAGGTATCTGCACATCCTAGATCTTCAGACATTCTGAGTAAATTCTAGACCAGATTGGGCCATGGGGAAGGAAAATATGGCCTGCACAAAAGCTGACAGTACTTCACTGAAAAATCTGCTAACACCTTGACCACAAAAATAAAAACTGTGTTTAAGGTCACTGCACACCTTTTACTCATAGGCTCTCTGTTGCCAGACCGGGCTAAGGGAAGAGAAAATATGCTCTGGCCAAGTTAAGTTAGACTGACAGTGATCATTTACGGTACCTCAAGCACTATGGTACATCACTAGCCCTAATATTCATAAAAAATCAAATAGACCTAAGTGGAACACAGTCCATGTATAGATAGTTTGAATTTGAAGTACTGGCAAGTTGAGACTAGACCTTAACTGGACTTACTATAACAAGGAGACATTTCCAGCTCGGTTTGATGGCTCCAAAGATTCCGATCAGACTGTAGACCACCATGAACGCACTGGCCGCCACAAAGACATAGATAACGTATTTGGACTCCTTCAGCTCCGCTGTAGCAGCCTGGTACTCATTCACAAAGAAGTCCACCAACAGCCACATAGAAAAGCCAAAAATGGCTCCACCAATCAGCTGCAAGAATAGAGAGTATACATTTGTAATCCAGGTTAAATATATTGATATGCTCTGACAATGTACAATTTTACCATTATATATCATACATATATGGCTTCAAGGACGACTATTTAATTGTTATGTACCCTGATGTCGTAGGCAGAGGGCGATATAATACACCAGGGTTTTTCTGTCACAGAAGTACAAACATTCTGGTTTTGTTGCTTTTGAACACATGTAATATATGTTATATGGCATTTGTAAAAAAAATCAAAATCAATTTACAAATGTATTTATTTTATAGACAAGTGTGTTTTAATGACACTTGTTCATATCTTACTAATCTGAATGTAAAATGTTTTGTTTAAAGTCAATTGGTGCTTATTGTTTCAATAAATTAAATATTATAATGTGGACGCTTGTGTTGTTGAAATGCATAATGGGAACTGACAACATTTTTGAAGGCTGTTCTCTTTTGCCTGGATAAGATCGAGGTTTGTTTTCAGCCACTCACGCTTGAATCGATTACTCTTATTATATTTACAAAGTTGTTACAATTAATTTAACAATTTTAAAAGTTCATCTGAATTTAAAATCAAAGGCCTGAAGGCCTGAGCGGCGCATCGCATTGAAGGTAGCTAAAAACATCACTACAAGTTGTTAAATATCGCCATTCTACATGGGGAAGGTTTTTTTTTTTTTACATTTTGCATATTTTTACCGCCAATATTCGACCAATTAACGTCACCGCTTTTAAATTGAAGTACGAACTGTTGCTATGCAAATTATCTCATCGGTTGACTGGTCCTCTGTCCTTATCGTACGTACATCGCATTGCAGGCATTGCCAGTCTATCTCATCTGCGTATTAATCTTTGTTTTGTTCTTTCATTGATGTTGATGTTTTCTTAATGTGTAAAGGAGATATCTGTTGTAATGATTTGTTGATATTTTTAAAACGAATACTGAATATATGTTTCTGGTTGAAAATACGTAACAATCAGAACGGCACTATATATTTATTGGCGCATTGATACTTGAGTTCTATGACGCCGCTTGTATATAAGCCGAGAGAAGTGAGCTAACAGCAATGAAGCTACATCGCTGATAGCGATGCGCCTCAAAAAAGATGCACACGTTCATTGTCCTAACGTTTTAATTTTCAGGAAACTGTTTCATTTGCTTAGCAAATAGCTCTTTGAATTTCGAACCCGACATAAAATGCAAGGGTGATATAATAACAGTTTCGGGAGGGCAATATAACCATTTCTAATGGAATAAAATTATCTCATTTGTGACATAACGAGAAACATCATTGAAAAATGCTATATAAGCAATATGACTGTTGGTAAGATTTTTTTCAAGAAGCCAATCATAATAAGGCATAATTTATTGAGGAAGTGGTCGTAAGTGTGATGAGTATGCCACTGTCGGTAAGTCTATGGGAGACTATATATAGCAATGGGTATCCAATAAATACTTTAAATATGTGAAATCTCGCCGAAATACGAAGTATTCTACAATTTTTAGGATTTTTTTGCATACCTCCTGTGTACAATGTCATTCATGATCAACTATGTTGTGTATCTATAATATTGACTAATTGTGAAACATATTAAACAGTTATGATATTTTCTTTGGTCATTGCTGACCGCCATTCTACATGTTCTAATTAAATTGTTCTTAATTATAATACATGAAGATTTTTTAGATTCTTATTCTAGCTGTATATTAACCAACTCATAAAGGAGACTACATGTATACATATGCATGCAGCATCCTTTTTGAACCATCTCCATTTAAATAAATTTAAATAAATCAACTGATATAATATTTCTAGAAACCTTGGAGATTGAACACAATCCCAAGCTGAAGTATTTGATGAAATAGCTGGTTTACGACATGACAATAAACCTGCCACAGGACTTAGATCAAACTTCTCCTGGTGGGAAGTTCAATACACTGACGTGTTCAGCATGCCAATCTACTACTGGCTTATGTACAAACTTTATGACATTGTGTAACTGAAAAATTTTTTACAGCAGGTACACAGTTGTTTTGTTCCCAATCCCTGCAATATGACATATCAAGTGAAACTTTCAATCT
Source organism: Magallana gigas (assembly GCF_963853765.1). Taxonomy (NCBI): domain Eukaryota; kingdom Metazoa; phylum Mollusca; class Bivalvia; order Ostreida; family Ostreidae; genus Magallana; species Magallana gigas. The sequence continues at coordinate 54,033,431 of NC_088857.1, read as the reverse complement.
ATATTTTGCACATGACATTCAATATCTTCACCAATATTGCATTCAATTGGCATTCTGAACTAATAGCTTATTTTTGCTCCAGTTTTTAGGGGTTTATTTTTGGCAATGGATAGGGTATGGGTGTTTGATGTTTTTTTATTTGTGCAAGCTTGCACATAAATTGCAAGAACTAGTACATGTGCATGTATCTGCATAATAACAGGGTTTTCTGTTGCAGCATGCTTCAGCTGTTTAGGTGGCAGGGGACAGTTTTTTTGATCCAATTCATTGTAGCCAAGGGATGCATGTCTTCGGAACTCTGTAACTAGAATTTCCTCAGTTCCCATTCAGCACAAATACCTTTAATTCACTCTTTATAAGGCCAATCACCAATTTCTGAAGAAAATTGCTAATCAAAACCTGTAAAATTCTCTACATACTGGTTTTTATGAGATTTTGACCCTTTCATATTTTGCTAATTTTTCATGATTTTTCAGCTTTTTAGACCTCCCCCAGCTAATTCCCTGCAGAGGGTTGACCTTCCGTACCGCGTGCATGCTGCACTATCACATGTCAGAAACTTACCGGTGTATAGTTTACAATGTCCCATCCACCTACTTTTCGTGTTATTTTACCTCCCGTCTGTAACTTGCAATTTCACTGTGTAAAGTCAGCACAACAGTCTAAGCCGCAGGTTTCGCATTTTACTTCTGATTCTCATGTACCTAACATAAGGGGCCTACATATTGCATATCAATTTCAACAAAAGACACCCCTCTAACTAATGATAATCATTAAAAATCATTTCATGAATTTTAGCAACACTCATAAGCCTTCAAGTACAGCAACTCTCAATTTTACAAAAATATTGACGGGTACTTTATTCGAAACTGTCCCTTGCTACCTTTAACATACACTCACATTCTCTGAAAAGTCATCTTGTCTTAAAATTACAAAGCTTATGCTATTCTGAAAAAAAGTACACCACATTTTGCCAATTCCATTGAGGTTTAAGAAAAATATGGCCATTTAAGTGAACCCACCATTTCCACTTTCCTCTATTTAACACAGATTCACAGGGCTCTCCATAAATAAAGCATCTTTACCTTATCTTTTGGAGGTCAACTGTTGTTCAACCTCCTTAAATAAGAAACCTTATTGAATACTACATGCATCTGCTTGATATTATCATGATAGAAGCATCACATCACTTAGAAATCCCTTCACATGTATACCCTCCCCCTATCTTTTGATTTTCACAAGAAGCATTAGTTTGAACACTTTAACCTAATATTATGAAACTTGTGGCAGTTTCCTTGAGTCATTTCTTACACATAATTGAAAACAACCATCACTGATATTTAAAATTGATCTTTTTTGGTAAATGGATGATTTGTAGCATTTTTATTCACAAAAAGTCATGTCGCCCTACATGTGATTTCTTGTTTTCATGAAAAACTAAGCCTATAATCATATTTAGTGGATATCTTATATATTCTGGTTTCTAGTCTCCTTCCAACTTTGCTAAATTAGTAAGACCTACAAGTGTGACATGTGTGTTTAATTAAAATGAAATTCAAACACACCCGGACACCTGGGGACGGATGAGAATTCCATGAAAAAGGTTCAAATTTTACATGTTTTTCTACATTTTTGATGCATATATACAATAAAAGGGTAAAAATTTGTTGTTTTTTGTTCATTTCAAGAGTAATTATCATAGCAGATGTTATTTCAAGGTCAAATGTACAGTTACATATCCTACATGTAATGGTAATGGAGTCCATTGGAAAGAGGGGGTGGCTTTTTCAATTCTGTAAATACATCTAAAATACCATTTTTTGATAGGAAGGAGCAAAAACTTGAGTTTTTTGACATATTGTATACTTTGATAACTGCATTTGTCTACATGTAAAGTTCATTTGAAATAAAAATATGCTGTTTTAAAAAAATTGGGTGATATAAGTCAGGTGGATTAATGTTATTTCATAAAATCAGACAGCAAAATGGCTGCAAATTCATAAATTTAATGATTTAATTGATAAAAACTGTTTTAAAGTATTTATTCTTATCTCAGTAATTAACTTAAGCCTATTAATTGTCATCAGGATAGGAAATGCCTACTCTCTAAGCCAATTTACTCTAGTGGTGGTCATTCTACACATTTAAGAGGGAGTTACTCCCCTTGAATATTTTAGCTAATAAATGATGTCATGACATCTATAGCCAAGAAAATCATCCATTTTCACAAAATGTATTACTAATGGTACAAAATCCACTCAAAATTACACTTAAAGGAGAAATATGAAAATACCATGTAGTCTTGAAGGTGGCAGGGGACAGTTTTTTTGATCCAATTCATTGTAGCCAAGGGATGCATGTCTTCGGAACTCTGTAACTAGAATTTCCTCAGTTCCCATTCAGCACAAATACCTTTAATTCACTCTTTATAAGGCCAATCACCAATTTCTGAAGAAAATTGCTAATCAAAACCTGTAAAATTCTCTACATACTGGTTTTTATGAGATTTTGACCCTTTCATATTTTGCTAATTTTTCATGATTTTTCAGCTTTTTAGACCTCCCCCAGCTAATTCCCTGCAGAGGGTTGACCTTCCGTACCGCGTGCATGCTGCACTATCACATGTCAGAAACTTACCGGTGTATAGTTTACAATGTCCCATCCACCTACTTTTCGTGTTATTTTACCTCCCGTCTGTAACTTGCAATTTCACTGTGTAAAGTCAGCACAACAGTCTAAGCCGCAGGTTTCGCATTTTACTTCTGATTCTCATGTACCTAACATAAGGGGCCTACATATTGCATATCAATTTCAACAAAAGACACCCCTCTAACTAATGATAATCATTAAAAATCATTTCATGAATTTTAGCAACACTCATAAGCCTTCAAGTACAGCAACTCTCAATTTTACAAAAATATTGACGGGTACTTTATTCGAAACTGTCCCTTGCTACCTTAGCTGTGTATACTTAGTACATGCACTTCTAAAGTACACTTAATTGTGCTACGTACCATTACTCAAATAGACTTGAATTATCATCTAAACATTAACTAATGTAAAAGATATAATCAGAGGGCTGCACCATGGGGGGAAATTTTGAAACATTTACATTTGATACTGATATATGTCTATAATCAGTGTATAACTCTGTAGGCTGTGTGTATGAGTCTACAGGTTGTGTATAAGTCTATATGCCCTGATTCATTGGAGCCACAGGGATGTTTGCTGCCAGGAAAGCTTCAAGTCAATGCAGCATTCTTAAAATCAATATTTAGGCCATCTTACTTAATTTAGTGGGGAATGGGTTTTGTACAAGCCATGGGCGTGAAAAGACAATTACCCAGAATCCATCAGAGAGCCAGCCTGTGTCATCAAATAAACCCAGTCTCAGACAAGTAGGACTCGCTATGAAGTTTTTTTCATTCTATTGGATTTTTTTTAAGACAAACTTCCTGCTTCATTTTTGGGTCTTTTTTTTAAACAACACCAAATGTGCGCCTTTGATTGTTGGCAATTCAATGCCCTAGACTCCAAATGAAAGCAGATTTTCATCCTGACACATTAAAATGAAATGTTCACATGTGCCTCATGCTATTACTTTTTATAGCTGCATCACTTCAACATGTTGGATTTCATTTGATGCCATTCCTAACAATCTGCAATTTAAAAAAAAATTTTAAGGCACTTCACAGTCAAAGAGTACAAGTACCGGTATACCGAGAACAAATGGATGTGATCATCCAGGGCCACTTGTCCGCCTCAAGTGAACTACTTGTGAGCGGTTTTAATTGTTTTGACTGATGCCTCCGGTGGAGAAACACCTTGAGCTAGCTGTTGCAGCATGCTCTGACTTCTTCAGACTCCTACAGACTCCCTATTCTGCTTGCTGCCTCAGGCACACAGCTGGATATCATTACAAATTTTTTCTGCAGAATTTTTTTTTCTTAATAAATACAATCATTTTGTTTTTTACTTTGCCTCCAAAAACTAAGCATTGCACAGGAACACATGTGGAGATATACAAATTGTTTGAGCACCAATGCAGTTAATGATATCATGGATATATGCATCAAAAGATATGAATGTTTAACGCTGGTCTTGTATATATATACCGTAAACCTACACAATATCAAGGTTTCTCCCTGACAAACAAGGTGCATGAAAAAAATCTTCAGAGACAATTAATACGAGAGAGAGGGACACAGAAAATGAGGGAGGGGGAAGGGGAGAGATTTAATATCATGGATACATATCACTGATTTATATAGGCACAATAAAACATAATGGTGCTTGCTTTTAATAATGTCATTATCTTGTGTTATTTACTGACTTCACACAACTTAAACATAAATTGATTTTTACACGATCTTGCAATTAAACCCAATAGTCGGTAATAGAAAAGTCATCAATATTCACTTCCATACAAACAAAAAAAAAAAAAAAAAATAACTAACGCCACCACAGGTTTTAGGATGATGTTGAGTCACACTGTTTTCAGTCAAGCATGCAGAACTGATGGAACGGCTATACAAGTGTTTTAAGATATTGATTTTTGCTATACAAGATGAAGTGAATCTTTTTCTCTGTCTATAAACATCTTATCAAGCAGACCAATATTTCATTATGATTATAACAGTGCAATGACAAGCAAGATAAACAAACTCTTTTTTCCAGTGTTTTGAATATATACACTGTCTGAGGTGGTAAAGTCTTAGTCTTCATGTACTACACTTTTAAATGCTTGTATGATTGGCATCAGTGACACTCTATCACACAGGATTGTTTATTTTCTGAATACTTCTGTAACCACTGAAATTGGTAACATCTTGTGAATTTTATGTAACACGGAGTATTTGTGTGGGTGTTATTAAGAGAAAATTGACCCAGTCTAGCAGTAGCAGTTTGCTTGGTAATATATTTTCTTAAGATCTTTGTTAAATATAAAGATTTCTACTAGTAACACAATTTGCAATTATGCAAGTAAATACATCCGGATATATCATTAGTCCCAAAATATTGCACAATTCTTGCGTTGCATATCTAAAGTACTGTAGTACATATCTGTACTAATATATCACATCTCCTGAAGTGCTTCCTCATTAAACACAAGAAGAGAATAAGTATACACAATACATTATATCCATATGAAAGGAAATTCCCACTTCAATCATAATGACAATCAGAATTATTCTCAAGTACTTCAGTAGCATGGAAAAAAGATAAATGTACACATATAACATGTATAACATATTTAATATTATACCTGTCATCCCATCAACAAAATATCGGACAGGAAATTGAAACCATGAAATCAAATTACACTGAGATTACCAGCAGGTTTCATTACTAGGTCCTCTTGAAAAAATCTCTCTTTAAAATTTGATGCAAAGAAGCTTTTACGAATAAGAAAAATTCATTATGCAAAACATTTCATTTTCTGTATCATATCAATCATTTAGATAGAGATACATTGAAATCAGAGAATTTTCTTGACATACTTCAGACACCTTTTTTTTTTTTATCTTTTCAAGAATGCACAATCAATCCTCTTTTCTTTTTCTGTGCCAAATGACAGAACTAAACCATTAAGAATGAACAAAGAAAGTGGTTCAGCTCATGACAGAAAACAACCTCTTTTCTACAGCGTGAGGCTCTTGGATCAAAGCCACACATGCTTGGAATTCTGTGCATTTTATCCTATTCTTCTATAATTATTTGTTCCATTGAACAGAAAATAACCCTTTCATTAATTATTGTAACTCATTGAGCAATTGAATAATAAATGCATGTACAATGAATTCATTGGTCACAATTTTAGGTACATGTAATACTGTTATAAGCTGTGTGACAAGCCGCAATGTAAAACAATTTAAACTCACTCTCTCTCTCTTTCTCTCTCTCTCCATCCACAAAAACACATTATGTTCAATAATAAATCAATACCAATATAATGCCTTAACTTTTCAGCCGGATTCATTCAACCTACAGTTTATTTGAGCACAGAATGACCATATACAGTACACTTAGAGCATGATTTAATTAATCATTAAATCAAATAAAAGAAGAAATAACAGCATTAGGAGAATCAAGCATATGGGGTGGTTTTTAAAAAAAAACAATCAAATCGAAAACAAAACAAAGCACTAACATACATGTACAAGGGTACAAAGAAAATCATCATTAGCATGACTGGAAAATAGGAAATTATTTTGTTTCTTATCACATTACATTAAAGCAATCAAACAATCATCCCGATTACTCAGTGAGCCTATGATGATTAGGCCCAGTGGGGTTTGTTTGACAAATCTGAAAATGTGTCATACGTTACATGAAGAAAAAAAAACGCTTACCCAAATCAGTATTGCATCTGTGATGACAAAAATTCTAAGGCATCGTACTCCACCTTCGCTTCGACACCCCATTCTTAAGTTATATTCACAATCGTTCCTAAATATTCTTTTTCATTCACATTTCAGGTAAATCTATATTTCATGTACGACTACATTTGATACTTCCGTTGCACTTCTTAACCGCAAGAGGGCGTTCTTATTCATTCAAACGGGTCGCACTAAACAACGCATCTTTACCCAAAATTCGGCAAATGGATAGATAAGGTATCCACCGAGTTGTGTCGATTGCTAAAGGTGGAATAACACATCGTCATAAAATGGCTGACCTCTGATAAAAACGACATTTTGTTTTATTAAAAGGATTTTATCGACGGCAACATATAAATACCTCAAAGCCGAGTGGATAAAGTGTCAGGGTTGTGATCCGTACATACCGAGTTCGAATCCCTCAGGGGCTTTTGTTGTTTCACTGAATTGATTTTTTAGATATTCATTAATTATCCCCAATTTGCAAATTTTCGCTTATTTGACATATGTATAGTTTATTTATCATTATATCTTTCATAATCAAATAATTTACAGTTAATATTTCAATGACTTAATTATTCCAGGTTTATTAAATATTACTTCATTGATATTTTAAGTACTAAAAAAAATCGATGTGTTCCTCTAGAGACATAACTATGTCTCTGGTTCCTCTTTTTTCATTTTTTAGCCCACCTGAGCCATAATATACAAAGCGCGAATATATATTAATTACAAGGAAACTTGAAAATATGTCGCTTCAAAACTGTTTCAAATTCTTCATCATTCATATCTGATTTTTCTATCTGAACACAGATCTAATCAATCCGTTTCTAACGGTTGTCACATTCATTTTAGGTATAAACTTGAATTTTCTTTAAAATTTCACGTTCAAAATGTAAACAAAAACATGACCTGGGTTTTGTTTACATAGCAAAGAATTGTGAACTCGCTCAAATTTGGTTGGTTATAAAAAGAAGTCTTACTAAAGCATTGTAAAAAATAAATTTTGCCCAAATCGTGACCATGCCCCAATTAATTAAATATTCATTGAAGTGCAAACCGCGAAAATTGATGTCCAAGATACATATAATTCATGAAACTTCAGTATGTCTTTCGGTCAGCTCCATAAAATTTGAAATTTCCTATATAAAAATTGACGAACAATCTTTCTTTTTTTTTTGGCGAGGAAAAGTGTGTGTGTGTGTGTGTGTGTGTGTTGGGGGGAGGGGGGGGGGGGGGGCTAGTAATAGCCACGGGCATGGATAACACTCGCCTGGTAACCATTCGTGTTTTAGCATGATCCGTCTTTTCTGACTGGTTCTCTTTTATGCAATCAACAACCAGTTTATAATTAAAATCAAATTGACGTGAAGTCATGGTAAATTTATCGACTATACCAGTTCGGGCTCGAGATGCTATTTAAGCTGTATAAGTGCTGTTAGAAATTAGAAATATTGAAAATGAGACTAATTCGCTGTTTGTAGTTGTGCGGAAAACCAAAAACTTTAGTATTAATCTTTTGAAAACAAAATCATGATACACATCGGACCGTTTTATTTTAATGAAACATTGACTAATTATACATCAATTAATTTGATGCATGCAATAATTCCCAGCACATCCTTCTATAGTGATTGTCTATCATTTTCCGTAGGTCTGTAATATTTAGAAAGTTTACTTTTTCACAACCAGTACATTCTCTATCTGTCTTATTAGTGTAATTTAAAATAAAATATTTCCATTGATTTTAAATGAAATATCAGTTATTTCAAAAGTTCTCAAAATAAATAATTTCATTAGTTTATGATGAAATATCAGTTATTTCAAAAGTTCTCAAAATAAATGATTTCAATGAATTCTTCTATAATAGCGCAACGCTTTTTAAATTTTATAGCTTTTGGCGTCGACTAAATAATCAAAATAGGTACGTGATGAATGTGTTGATATTGTCACATCACGCACCATGCCAAGCATGTAGATAGAGGTGCCTTCACGCCATTGCAGTTACATAAGCATGTAGATAGAGATACCTTCACGCCATTGCAGTTATATAAGCATGTAGATAGAGGTGACTTCACGCCATTGTGGTTTTACAAGCATGTAGATAGAGGTGACGTCACGCCATTGTGGTTTTATAAGCATGTAGATAAACGTTACTTCACACCATTGTGAAATAAAATGCATTTATATAGAGGTGACTTCAAGCCATTGTCGGTATATTAGCATGCAGATAGAGGTGACTTCACGCCATAGTCAATATATAAGCATGAAGATAGAGGTGACATAGAGCATTTGAATAAAGGTGACTTCACGCCATTGTCGTTTTATAAGCATGTATACCGAGGTGACTTCACGGCATTGTCGTTATATATAAGCATGTAGATAGAGGTGACTTCACACCATTGTCGTTTTATAAGCATGTGAATAGAGGTGCCTTCACGCCATTGTGGTATTATAAACATGTAGATAGAGGTGACTTCACGTCATTGTGGTTTTATAATGCATTTATATAGAGGTACCTTCACGCTATTGTCGGTATATAAGCATGTACACTGTAGATAGAGGTGACGTCACACCATTGTCGATTTATAAGCATGTAGATAGAGATGCCTTCACGCCATTGTCGTTATATAAGCATGTAGATAGAGGTGACTTCACCCCATTGTGGTTTTATAATGCATTTATATAGAGGTACCTTCCCGCCATTGTGGTTTTATAAGCATGTTTATAGAGGTGACTTCACGTCATTGTCGTTTTATAAGCATGTGAATAGAGGTGACTTCACGCTTTTGTCGGTATATAAGCATGTAGATAGAGGTGACTTCACACCATTGTCGTTATATAAGCATGTAGATAGAGGTGACTTCACCCCATTGTGGTTTTATAAGCATGTATATTGAGGTGACTTCACGCCATTGTCGTTTTATTAGCATGTATATAGAGGTGACTTCACGGCATTGTCGTTATATATAAGCATGTAGATAAAGGTGACTTCACACCATTGTCGTTTTATAAGCATGTGAATAGAGGTGCCTTAATGCCATTGTGGTATCATAAGCATGTAGATAGAGGTGCCTTCACGCCATTGTCGTATTATAAGCATGTAGATAGAGGTGACTTCACACCACTGCCGTTTAATAAGCATGTAGATAGAGGTGACTTCACTCCATTGTGGTTTTATAATGCATTTATATAGAGGTGCCTTCACGCCATTGTCTTTATATAAGCATGTAGATAGAGGTGACTTCACGCCATTGCCGTTTAATAAGCATGTAGATAGAGGTGACTTCACGCCATTGTGGTTTTATAATGCATTTATATAGAGGTGACTTCACGCCATTGTCATTATATAAGCATGTAGATAGACGTGACTTCACGCTATTGTCGGTATATCAGCACGTAGATATATGTGCCTTCACGCTATTGTGGTTTTATAAGCATGTAGATAGAGGTGACTTCACGCCATTGTCTTTTTATGAGCATGTAGGTAGAGATGACTTCACGCCATTGTGGTTTTATAATGCATTTATATAGAGGTGACATCACGCCATTGTCGTAATATAAGCATGTAGATAGAGGTGACTTCACGCCATTGTGGTTTTATAATGCATTTATATAGAGGTGACTTCACGCCATTGTCGGTATATAAGCATGTACACTGTAGATAGAGGTGACGTCACACCATTGTCGATTTATAAGCATGTAGATAGAGATGCCTTCACGCCATTGTCGTTTTATAAGCATGTAGATAGAGATGCCTTCACGTCATTGTCGTTTTATAAGCATGTAGATACAGGTGACTTCACGCCATTGTCGTTTTTATAATGCATTTAGAGGTGACTTCACGCTATTGTCGGTATATACAGTACCGATCAGACCCAACCTTACAGAAAGTAAACCCCAACTAAACCCTGGGTTTACTTTCTGGGTTTATTCTTGGTTTACTAGAGTGGACCCAGAGTAAACCCCAAGTAAACCTTTAAAACGACAATGGAATGAAGTCACCTCTATTTACATGCTTAAAAAACGACAATGGCGTTAGGTCACCTTTATCTACATGCTTATTAAACGACAATGGCGTGAAGTCACCTCTATTTACATGCTTAAAAACAGCAATGGCGTGAAGTCACCTCTATTTACATGCTTATTAAACGGCAATGGCGTGAAGTCACCTCTATCTACATGCTTAAAAAACGACAATGGCGTTAGGTCACCTCTATCTACATGCTTATTAAACGGCAATGGCGTGAAGTCACTTATATTTACACGCTTAAAAACGGCAATGGCGTGAAGTCACCTCTATTTACATGCTTAAAAACAGCAATGGCGTGAAGTCACCTCTATTTACATGCTTATTAAACGGCAATGGCGTGAGGTCACCTCTATTTACATGCTTATTAATATATAAACGGCAATGGCGTGAAGTCACTTATATTTACACGCTTAAAAAAACGGCAATGGCGTGAAGTCACCTATATTTACACGCTTAAAAACCGGCAATAGCGTGAGATCACCTATATTTACACTCTTAAAAAACGGCAATGGCGTAAAGTCACCTCTATCTACATGCTTATTTAACGGCAATGTTGTGAAGTCAACTCTATTTAAATGCTTATTAAACGGCAATGGCGTGAAGTCACCTATATTTACACGCTTAAAAACTGCAATGGCGTAAAGTCACCTCTATCTACATGCTTAAAAAACTGCAATGGCGTGAAGTCACCTCTGTTTACATGCTTAAAAAACTGCAATGGCGTTAAGTCACCTCTATCTACATGTTTATAAAACGACAATGTAGCTTATTAAACGACAATTGCGTGAAGTCACCTCTATCTACATGCTTAATAAACGGCAATGGCGTGAGGTCACCTCTATTTACATGCTCAAAAAACTGCAATGGCGTGAAGTCTCCTCTATCGACATGCTTATTAAACAAAAATGGCGTGAAGTCACCTCTATTTACATGCTTATTAAACGGCAATGGCGTGAAGTCACCTTTATTCAAATGCTTAAAAAACGGCGATGGCGTTAGGTCACCTCTATCTACATGCTTATTAAACGACAATGGCGTGAAGTCATCTCTATTTACACGCTTTAAAAACTGCAATGGCGTGAAGTCGCCTCTATTTACATGTTTATTTAACGACAATGGGGTGAAGTCACCTCTATTTAAATACCGAAAAACTGCAATGGCGTGAAGTCACCTCTATCTACATGCTTATTAAACAACAATGGCGTGAAGTCACCTCTATTTTCATGCTTATTAAACGGCAATGAAGTGAAGTCACCTAAATTTACACGCTTAAAAAACTGCAATGGCGTGAAGTCACCTCTATTTACATGCTTATTAAACAGCAATGGCGTGAAGTCACCTCTATTTACATGCTTGAAAAACTGCAATGGGGTGAAGTCACCTCTATTTACATGCTTAAAAAACTGCAATGGCGTGAGGTCACCTCTATTTACATGTTTATTAAACAGCAATGGCGTGAAGTCAACTTTATTCAAATGCTTAAAAAACGGCAATTGCGTTAGGTCACCTCTAGCTGCATGCTTTTAAACGACAATGGCGTGAAGTCATCTCTATTTACATACTAATTAAACGGCAATGGCGTGAAATGACCTCTATTTACATGCTTATTAAACGGCAATGGCGTGAAGTCACCTATATTTACACGCTTAAAGAACTGCAATGGCGTGAAGTCACCTCTATTTACAAGCTTAAAAAACGGCAATGGCGTGAAGTCACTTCTATTTACATGCTTAAAAAACTGCAATGGCGTGAAGTCACGTCTATCTACATGCTTATTAAACGACAATGGCGTGAAGTCACCTCTATTTACATGCTTATAAACGACATGGTATAATGTCACCTGTATCTATGATTTATAGATCCACAATAGTGTGCCTTGAAGCCACCTTTGTCTACTCGCTTGTATAACGGCAATGGCGTGAATTAAGTCACCTTTTTTCTACATACTTATAAAACCACAATAGCGTGAAATTTCCTTCACGACAATATCATTAGCAAAACCCCCAACTATTATTTTTTTCATTGGAAATATCGTAAAATTTCCGTAATCTGTGTATATTTTAACTGATAACTAATATATTATACCAACTCAGAAAGTCTCTAAAGGTAGCTTATACAGCATAATCATAAAAAAGATAAGGTAATTCCTATATTACTTTAATTAGTCACTTCTACTAAAGTGTGCTTCCAAATTATTTTACCCTCCTTGTTATTTTTTATTAATTTGATTTGTATTATACTTTTATCTCAATTGAAAAATTAATTTCGTCGGGTTCGGTTTTCAAAAAAATTAAGCGATAAATTCGGGAAAAGGTGACTTCACGCCATTGTATTTAGGATTAACGGTTCTGAACACAGAACATGCTGCTGGAAGTGGAACACAGCTGACTGGTTAAGGAGCCATGTAAGTTGTCTGATTGAATCTAAGCAATGTATAGATATGCATTGGCACTGATGGTCAGGACTGTTGATGTTGTTTCTCAAGAAAAAGACATTAAGATTAATTAATACCCTCTTTGACATCAAGTTTGCATAGTTGTATTTGTTAAACGTAACAGTTACAGTTAGCATGGTTTCTATCTTACGCCTGTCAGACCCTGACGAGAGAAAGGAGAAGGGGGTCGTTTTAATCAGACTCTATATAAATATGCAAAAGAAAATTTTCATTTCTCCTTACTTAAAATCATCTTAATATACAATTATTATCAGATTATACCAATGAATAACCTTTTGCATTTGTCACAGTGTTTTCCTTTATACGGATCACCACACACAAAGTTTGGGTTGGGTTTTAACATAGCAAAAACAGCACTAAAAATGGCATATACAAGTATATAGCTTTAATTACATGCCACTGAACATTAAAAATGGGTGTCACTCAACATCTTGAATTTATTTTGGCATCTCAATTTACACAATGTTTTTCAATATATTTCTTTACTTTTGTATATATCAATATTTCTTGCAAGATCTAGGTTAATAATCGATTTGATGGGTTTGACTTAAAGTGCAAGTTGGACATCTTCACTTGCCAAGGATTAATTACTATCCCCTCTGCTATTGATCCTTTGAGTAAGACACTTCATAAACCTTTAGTCAAGGAGAATTTATGCTGTATAGTTCTGATTCATGCAGTGAGCCAAAAACCTCCCAAAAACTTTCCAAACTATTAACAAAGAAACAATCTATCTAAGAACTTTGATTTTATGCAAGTGCCTATGTATGAATACGGTCCTTAAAATAGGTTTACAAACAGACAAAAGAATGATGACAATCTGTGAATATTTGAAGATCCTTATAACTGTAAATGAGCTATAGTCTGTCCCAAGATATTTATGCTGCACATTTGGACAATTTTTAATAAAAATACACTTACCTGTGAAAGAAGTGCAATTGAAATAGTTGAAAGGGATATTTTCCAAGATAATTTCATTGACACATTATCATCTTTCACTCGGAAAAATTCATAGGAACGAAAACAGATTCCTTACGGAGATTTATAATGGGGAATGTTTACATCTTTTCTCCATTCGGAATACACTCGGAATACATCGCGCAATATTTCAACGTTATCATCAGGGCTTGCTGCAATGCAAAATCTCCGTAGACATCACATTTTTTAGCATTGTATTGAAACCTGATAAGCTAACGGGCGTTTTAACTGAGAAATCTTGGAAATTTTTCATACTTTTGAATGAACATCGTTTGAATCCTGGGGTATTTATAAATATCAAACAATTAAGCCAAATGTGAATCCAAAATATCTTGGGACAGAGTATAGATAGGACTCTCTACAAACAAACAAGCCAAGTTTTATGACTATACGCATAAAAATGTGTTTTACCACAACTACTTTGCCTTGATGGCATTCATTTAGAGGTGCACCTTTGAATAAGATATTTTTAATATTAAAGCAGATTATTTAATTTTCTTTTAATTTCTTTTTTTAAGATTTCTCATGCCATGGCATTCCGGAGATGTATAATGATGACCTTAAAACCACATAGGACTTTGACTTATTCCTGTCTGGCCACAATAAGGAGGCACCTCTCAGGTAGACTTGAAACTGAACCATTTTGTTTTATTCAGGTATAAGATTGAAAGAGATAATATATATCTGATTTTTCCACTGGTTTCCAAACTTATCATCATTCTGTGTAAATTATTCCCATTTTCATTAACATGCTGCCTGACACATCACAATTTTCTATGTGTTATGCAGGGATTAGCACGTGGGTCAAACTGGACACGAACTGCCTTACTACGAGAACGCGGTCAGTCTCTATGTGTACATGTACAAGCAAGCAGTTCCACCACACCACTACTCACCCTCAAAAAGGAAAAGCCACAGATTCAGATATTTGGAACATATCTGGATTTTATCAAGAAGAGTTCCAAAGAAAAATTTCTAAATTAGAAGAACCTGAATCAGAAGCAAGATTCAGCCATGTCCCGGTGATGGTACAAGAAGTTGTGAAGCTTCTTCACCCTAAACAAGGCAAGGTAGGACTGTCCCTATACCAGTGTAAAAATGACGTAAAGGAAAATTTAGATGAGAGAAGACTGTGAAAGTCTGCAGGGTTGTGCAATTATTTTGTCAATGAACAGAAATTAATGTATGTCTGTGTAAAAAATCTTAGTGTTGTCTGGCTATTTCTTCACCATAAAACTCTATGTAGGTTAAGGGTGTGCGATGACTTTTAAACTAAAATTTTGTCAGATTCAAGATTCAGCTATCGAAGTATGTTTTCACATTAGGTTGCATGTAAAGATCAAAATTCATATTTTCTCTCCTCTTTTTGAATCTGATCTTATTTTTTGTAGCTATTTATAGACATGACATTTGGAGCTGGAGGTCACACAAAGGCCATTTTGGAAGAAAATCCTGAAGCTCAAGTAGTCTGTCTTGACAGAGACCCTCTTGCTTACATCAATGCTGAGGAACTTGCAAAATCTTATGGGTAAAACTATATTTTAAGACACTTGAACTCAATTTTCTGCATAGGAAAAAATGATATACACAAGTCAGTGATTTTTTTTTTTTACAACCAATTTCATATTTGAATATTGGCTTTTTCAACGTGAATGCAAAAAATTGGAACATGACAAAAAAAATTCCCCAAGAATTAAACTTACTTCATAAATATGATATGTAGAGTTTGTTTAAAAATATAGAAAGACCAATGCATATACTTTTGCCATAAATGGCTTTGAAAGTGTTCTCCATTTTTCCTCTGTTCAGGCCTCAGCAGCTGCTGCCATGTATAGGGCAGTTTTCTGAGCTGCCAGGAATTCTAAAGAAGCATGGGATTTCCCCGGGATCGGTGGATGGGATTCTGTTTGATGTGGGAGCGTCCTCAATGCAGTATGACCAGAGGGAGCGAGGATTCTCACTAAGCAGGGAGGGACCACTGGATATGAGAATGGACAATGGCAGGTAGGTTTGTAGTGTAGAGAATTTCATCTGAAGCTAAAATATATTGGAATTTGCTGTTTATGGTTTTTAGCTCTCAGATCAACCGTACTATGATATGGTGTTGCACTGTGTCCAAGTGTTATCATTTCCTCACTTAAGAATGGCATACCCTGTCTAATCACCGGCAATTGAATGGAAAGACCTTCCTTAAAAGATTTAGTGGGTCAGAAATTTAAATCTATTCAGAGTTTGTTTGCTAATGGGAGTTGACTTGATATTTTCTTAGACATTTAATATAAACTTGAAGATTCAGTAAATGATTTCTGATCCTCAGCAATGTCCAATAACTCTAAGTTATCCGGAACTTTTTTATTCATGCCATAAATCTTCCTTTTATATGGACTTAATTTAATTAGTGTTGTAGTGTTAATATTACAAATAGTTATTTAACAAACTGCTTGGCTTAGTGGCTTCACCTACTACATAAAGGTAAAGGGGTTCGAGCCATTGATTCACAAGTATAGCCGGGGTTTTTCTTATTTGATATCAACTTTTATATTTATTCCATTATATCCATCGTGGCCAAAATTGCAAGAACTTCGTAAAATACATGGATACCATTAGCAAACTTTTTAAAATTTCATTTCATTTACAGTTAAATATGCTTATAACAAAGTGCCAGGGATGGGCAATTTTACTTTATTATAAGTGTAATACACTTTATCCATCAAGTTAACAACATGTTAGAAAGTCATTGGGAATGAAATTCACTTCGCTATAAGGGTCAATTCATTATAAGTGTGTTTGCAATAACCATGTTTTAATGTATAAAGTTTGAAGGATAAATAATATTTTTATGATGAAAAAAAATACTTTGAGGCTTATGGGACTCTAGTCTCTGTGATAATAGAATAAAAAACAAAGTATTACATGTACATTATAATAAAATAATTATATTGATATTTATGGAAATTAAACTTACCTTGTGATATAATAAATATAAAATTCAGAATTTACAGTGATTATACATATACATGTACTTGAATGTTTGTGGTTATATTTGAAATTAAAAATCATCACAGGAAACAATAAATACCAATACATAATGTGTGATATGGGTCTCTTTAGTCTTTAAACTCTTTGTGTAATGTTTCAGAAATCCTGATGGTATTTCAGCCGCAGATGTTGTCAATCACTTGACTGGACAGGAACTTAAGCATATCATTAAGAAATATGGAGAGGATCCATTGGCCAATAAAATCTCTCATGCTATTGTGTCTGCTCGTAATGTCTCTGGAAGGATCAGCACCACGAAGGAGCTTGCTGACATCATAGAAAATGCTCTGGATGGGTAAGAACTACCGTAAATACAAAACTGTCTCAGGACTTGATGTTAATATTAAGTGACTGTGACATTAAAACATGGAGATAGGCCTAGAACCAACATGGAAATTAGAGATGTTTAGATTTTGGTGAAAATCAAAATTTTAATTTTTCATTCCTTATCCAATATTTTTATATTTAACTGGAGGACTAACTGCATATTTTGTAGGGTCTGTTGTATTTTATCTTGATAAAAGACATGAAATGATTATGTTATGTTATAGAAGTTTATTTTTGCACATATTTTCTTTAATGCTTGGCAAACTGACAAAGCTTTGTGAAATGACTGTGTTTTTAAACAGATGTAGTGGGTTTTTTTCAAATTGTATAATTGCATTTCATACACTACATATACCTGTACTTGTTTATTGCCTCTCTTTAGATATTAGTCATTCTTTCTCTTTAAAACAGCACAATTCAGAGGGATAAACTGAGTCGTAAAAGTCATGTGGCAACAAGGACATTCCAAGCTCTACGAATATTTGTCAATGATGAACTGAACGAAATAAACAATGGACTCCATGTGGCCTACCATTACCTGCGACCCCACGGAGTCTGTGTGGGAATTTCCTTCCAGTCGCTGGAAGATAGGATCTTCAAGAGACATTTTCATGGCATTGACATGGAAGAACCTAAAAACATGACATCAAAGCAGCAGGCTCGTGCCATGAAGGACGACCATCAGAAATACAGCAAGGAGCTGATTCAGAAATTGCTTAAGAAGCGATGGATTCCTGTGTGTAAGACTGCCATGACCCCAACGAATAGTGAAGTCAACGAGAATCCACGCAGTAGATCAGCCAAGCTTAGAGCTGCCATTAAAGGACTGGATAGTTAACATCGGTGGACTCTATATATGTAGTCGCCAAAACCAAAAATAATTCTGCTTCACTGTTCCTTGCTGACATACGAGGGTCAATCAAAATAAAATAAAGTGCTGTACAGTTTTATTGCAACAAAAACAAGAAGTGTACATGTATTATGTGGTTATTTTTTTTTTTAAATATCATAACATGTCACTTAAAGGATGGTTACCTTTTGACTTTAAGTTTTTAAGATGCAAAACAAAATGAAATCAATTTTTGAAAATGAAATAATTCATTTTAGAAATAGACTATTATTTATACTTTAAAAGAGAACTGTTTCATTTAAATATAAGTTGAAATGATTTTCAGATTTGCCTGCTGTGTCATTTTTCTCTTTACAATTTAACAACACTTCTTTTGATACACTACCATATCATCACTACCATATCATCTTATCATTTATTAAAACCTAACACCATCAATAAAATCATTTTATAGTTTTTTTTTAATGGTATTGGTATTAATATTAGGTCGAAAAGCTAGAAATGGCTTCAAGAAATAAATGATCAAAAATTAAGATTAAACCCATGCGAAAATCTATTCAGTTCTATTTCGTTCTTGTGTTGTACCCATTTTGGATTATTGTTCCGGAGTTTGGGGATTCAAAACATACCACTCCATAGAAATTGTTCAAAACCGTGCTATCCGATACTTCTTGGGTTTACAGAGATACGCGCCGGCAATACCATGAATACGTTAAATAGTGAAGTAGGAGGGTTAGCACCGACACAGAGGCGCTGGATATGTTATAGCGAGCGCAGCGCCAGCTAGCGAAGCGAGCTCTTGAGAACCAGTGTGCGCGGGAAAAAGAACGAGCTAAACCTACAGTTCATCAAACAAAATTTTTTTGTCTACGTCCCATAATGCTCTCTAATGTTTTCACCCGTGGTGCTATGCCAAAAATGGCCGACTTTTAACTCGTAATTTACGGTGTCTTTAAGTTTAAAGACACGTTTTGAGTACCGCATATGCTTTGGCGAGACTCAATCGACTTTTTCACTGGAATACGCATGCTCGACTCCATAGAAGGGGATTCTGGGAATACTGTACTACTGTAGATAAACTGTACCATTTGAATTTCGTTTCAAGTTATCATCTTCTCATGAAGTTTTGTGTTTTATTGTAAATGTCAAAAAGTAGCAGTAACTTAGGTCTAAAAATGCAAAGTTATTTTCAGTATTATAATAAATAGGTAGCTTTATCTTAAATTCCTTCAAGCTCGGAAAACAACTTCGGATATGTTTTCCGAGCTTGCAGAAAAGGCCTGAGAAGATACGATTGCTACAAAACAGTGCCAATGGTTCTTGGAAAATTTTCACCTCGAAATTGAAATTACAGTGGATACATACTGATTAAGGCGCAGTCGGCAGTGGTCAGTGAACTATGCCATTGCCGATGTGAAACCCACTCTAGATTCACAATTCTAAATTGAGACCCCACTCCAGCACAATGCCAGTACACCACTGTGCCTTTTTATTGTTGCTTAATCGATTCAGAAATAATTTAAACCAATGTTTTAGAAATCTGCTTCTGTGTTTTATGATGGCTACAGCGCTAGCTCACCAATCTTTTAAAAAGATATGCTTGTTAACGACTATACTGGTCAATTTTGAGGTACTTTTTGTTAATTTGTAATTAAGACAAAATGAACAAGAATTCTCGTATAACAGAGTAAATCTAATTCATCATGTTGATTAAAAAAAATATTGGTAAACAGAAAAACAAGCAGCTTCATTAAAAAAGAAAACCTGCAAGCCAAATTCATACTCCATCCACCCCACCCCCCGGGATTTCTAATGAGGCAATACAAGAGAGCAGATGGAATTCTTGGTTCATTATCAAATAAACTTGTATACAAATTAACTACATGTATTTTTTGGGAGAAGAACAAGTAAGTTTTTAGAACTTGTTTCTGATCCTTTTGAGAAATCAATAAAATATGTTCAAAACAAAACAATTTAACGACAGATTTTTCATACCACCTTAAATTAAAATTACAGTGTACAAAATAATAAGGTCTTATTGTATTTCTGTCAGTGGAGTAAGTACTAAGTAAATAATATGTTATAGCGACATGTGTTATCATATAAAATTATATATATATATATATATATATATATATATATATATATATATATATATATATATATATATATATATATATATATATATATATATATATATATATATATATATAAAATACAAAATAAATAATGAAACACCGGGCCCATCTAGCATGTATGTCACTGCAAATACAATTATTACATAATTTATATTCACATATTACGCATTGCGTTGCATTGAAAACATATTAAATAAATACCATATTTTATAAATTTAAACTCTTTATTTTATTATTTTCTCCATTAAACATTTAATTTCCACAGAAACCAGCCACTACTGGTACATGGACCGGAAACTAGCCGACCGCCTCCTAGCAACCAGCAATAATCTATCATAATGTATCATACAATTACACCGTTAAATTCTTCGTTTGTATTTTTGTACTAATGTACTTACAAGCATGTCACAATTAATATTACCCTTAAGCGACTATCTTCAAATATGAAATATTTCTTTGATATTAATATTACATTTTCATAATTTTATTTTTGGTGTAATGTTTCTGTCATGTTTCGCGTGCTCATCAAACTTTGCATACAGAAGGACATTATTTGTTCATAATGAATTGTCAAAACGAGGTCGATCAGTAATGACTGTCTGAAAATTGAAACCTCAGTTGATGAGATCTTAGAACCTCCTATGTCCTGATCATTATTTCTGATTAAACTAGAAGATACTTGAGTGTATACAACAAAGGCACGACTTGTCAAGCACGTTCAAGAATTAAGGACTACAAAAACTTAGCTTCTATCATTGATTAAGGTTTTAGTGTGTATTTAACAATTGTTCTTAAATTTACGGATAACAAAGATTGAGAAATCCTGGTTAATATATATAGAATTGTACCTTTTCAACAGCTCTTTAATTTCCTGTTGAAATATAGGAAATCTTTGTACGAATATCATAATATTAATATTGTTTGATTTCCCTCCCCTCGTATTTTTTAAGCACGAGAGAGAGAGATGATACTTCTAAATCTAGAATGTGATATTTTTTATAATTGGTATCAATCACGTTGGTAACGATCGTAACGTTAGCAAAAGTTTCTATTGACAAAAAGCACGTTGTCATAATTTCTCTATTCATCTAACGTCCTTCATCGATGCAGCAACATCGAACATATGTGCATGTAACATACGCGTGTTTTTAAAATAGTAAGCTACATTTGAGCGGTTCAACGCCTTCTTGCTTAAAAAGTGGTCCGGCGGGCAGGCGGTTGCCTAAAGATTCATTTTCTCGCATGCATGTGTTTCAGGCCCAGCCCTTGGGTCAATTATCTTTGATAAATATTGGGTGAAAAATGTGGTATAAAAGGTTTGATAAGGTTGCTGGTGCGCGACGCAGGCGTTGTAGCCCTGTTTCCCAAGGTATCATTTCAGCTCGTTAGGCAAGTGAGAGATCGAGCGAACATGAGTCTATAATTTCTGAGTTAATATCTGTAGTTGTCATTGGTTTATTGTGCATGGTACAGTTCTGAGAGATGAAAGTGAGCAGTTGATTGAGTTATGGGTGAGTCTGAGGAGTTAAAGATAATTGGTATGGCCATATCCAGGGAACACGTCGGGGACAGAAGAGAATGAGTTTGGATGTTAAAGAGCGAGGACGCATTTGATATTACCTGTGTTTCATAAATGGTAGACGACGATTACGTATACATACTAGCCGTTTGTGTACTAATGATGACAGCTGCATATCATTTGAAAAACCATAGAAGACGAAGGGGAACTTGGGCGAGACCTTGGTTGGGGCGGCGAAAAGAACATGGTGCATATCATGCAAGTAGTATAGAACTGGCAGAGGAAGATCCACAAGGCTTTCTGAATTATGTCAGAATGGATAAAAAAGATTTTGATGATCTACTTCGAATGATTTCCCCGGTAATAAAACGCAAAAATACATGCATGCAAGAGGCAATTTCCCCTGCTGAAAGATTGTCATTGACTTTAAGATATTTAGCAACAGGTAAGTTTTAAGAAAATGAAATCATTTATTTGTTGCCACTTTTAAATACAAATTTAAAAAAATTGATTTATGTTACAAAATATTTTACAGGAGACAGCTGCCAGGCAATATCTTATTTATACAGAATTCCGCTTCCAACTTTCTCAAAAATAGTTTCTGAGACATGTAATGCGATATACAGAGTCTTAAAGGAGGATATCTCAAGGTAATACTGCCATTATCATTATTAAACCAATACTGAATTACAAACTTAAGGTTTTCTGCATGTAAAATAATTTCTACATACAGTATAAAGTCTACAGATTGGTAAAGAGTCATTCCATTTTCATTGTTAAAGACGATGCTGAGGTACCGGTAACACACCCATACTGGGTTTCGAATAGGAGTGACTGTATTTTGAACTTTTTTCCTCCGATCCTGTATCTTTTTCATTTCTAGGGTGATATACTGCCCAAAAATTGCATCTTCGTCGTTTTCCTGAACCGATGGTTTTTCTTCATTTCTGTTCTTTAAGTGTGCAAGCACAGACACAACCTCAGTCATAACAGCTTCGGCCCCAGACGTTCTTTTTCTCTTATATCCTCTAGATGAAACGGTCTCACTTTGGGTGTCTTCAATTCCATCAAATTTTTCTTCCTCTTCATTTAGACTGCTCAAATCCTACAAAACATATTCTATTTTCAGGTTCCAAATACAAGAAAAGAATGGGAAAACATTGCGAACCAATACGAGGAGCAATAGAATTTCCTTAATTGTATTGCTGCAATGGATGGAAAACATATCTCCATTAAATGTCCAAATTAAAGCGGATCTATGTATTACAACTACAAACAATTTTTCAGTATTGTTCTTTTTGCGTTGGTTGATGCAGATTATAGATTTATATACGTTGATATAGGATGTAATGGTAGAATCAGTGATGGAGGTGTTTTTGCTAATTCATCCATTTTTAAAGCTATGGAAGATAAATCACTAGATATATCATTTGGAAAACATTTGCCTAGAAGAGAGGGTCCTCTTCCCTACTTTATTGTTGGCGATGAAGTCTTTCCTATAAAGACCTCATGAAGCCGTATCCTTCAAGACAATTGGATTTATCAAAAAGAGTTTTTAACTTGTACACGTTTAAGACAAGAAGAGTTGTCGAGAATGTTTTTGGTATTTTAGCAAGCAGGTTTAGAGTTTTTAATAGAACGATTGATATAGAACCAGAGAGGGCCCATTGTAACGGCGTGCTGTGCACTCCATTACTATCTGAGAACTAAAACTCTATCCATAGCAAAGTATACCCCTTCTGGTACATTTGATGAAGAATACTCAGAAACACGTGAGCTGGAACCAGGACAAGGGAGACAAGGAACTACAGGATCATTTCATCCTATAATACACCAGGGTGGTAATCATTTCATCCTATAATACACCAGGGTGGTAATTATTTCATCCTATAATACACCAGGGTGGTAATCATGCATCTTTTGATGCAAGAAGCATTAGAGATGAACTATGTGAGTATTTTAACAGTGATGAAGAGGTACCATGGCAATGGGAAATGGCTTAAAAATGCTCACTTAATTGGATTGGCTTGCTCTTGGGGTCACCTGCGCCTTTAAGAATGTGTCTAGAGCAGCAAAATGAGTCCACTGTCTTCTGTATACTTCTTCTGTGCTGGCTCCACTTCTCATAGATTTTTAGCCGGGCTCTGCTGAAAGCAGAGTCCTGGCTGTAAGCAGGCAAATCGCCGATGATACTATAAATATCACAACTTCAAAAGTAAACAAAAAACCAAACAGCGTCAAAGTAAAAGCTTCCGCTATACCAAATAGTTACACAAAGAGCAGAGTTTTGTCAAAAGTGTTTACTTTTTGTTTCTTTTTTTAATTTCGAGAGAACTGTCTATCATTTTTAGTTTTCTTATTAATAATATAGCATTGAATCATGATTTTTTGAAGTATACACTATCATAACTGCAGCGGTGTGTGCATACAAATTGAGTAACGCGCGTTATGAAAATTTGTATGCACACACCGCTGCAGTTATGAGAGTGTATACTTTAAAAAATCATGATTTAATGCTTATAGCGAGCGCAGCTCGCCGGCGCGCAGCGCCGGCGCGAAGCGAGCTCTACCGGCAAGGCGTGTGTGAATAGAAAATTCGGACTAGTTGCACATTCATTCAACGGATTTTTTTGGCGTCAGTAAATCGGACCAGTAATGCATCGTTTTAATCGTCCCAGTAGTTCCCTGTAATCATGGCAATTTTTATCACTTCACACTCTCACGAGAATCAGCAAGACAAATTTAGACAGTAAAAACAATAACGATGTAAGCGACATACAGTCAATGTTACCTCTAAAGTTCACCTCAGTACAATTTCAATCAAAAATAATCGTGTGACGTCACAAACGTTTACACATTGATCCGATATATTTTTTCGGAGTCAGTAAATTTTGACCCACAATTCATAGTACCAATGGTTTCCAACCTCACGTTCCAACATCGCGTTCTCCCGAGAATCAAAGTAAAACCTTTGGAAAGCTTATAAGATGTGTAATTTTAAAAACATCATGCTTTTTAAGTAAATAAAACAGTATACTTCGCATACTTTTATTTCTCAGGGGAGTTTTAAAGAGTAAGACGACACTTAACCAACGTCAGCTTTGACGTCACAATAAGCACTGATAAGGGGAAATTACTCTAATTGAAGTTACTATAAATCTGCTGAAATGACCAAAATCCTCTTAAAATCTTGCAAAGGCTAAGATAAAGAACAGCTGACGAATAAGGACATTTCTTCAGATACAGGAAACAGTTGTAAATTGCACTAATTTGGATGAATGCTCACAAATATTTTATTCACTATAATTACGGTAATTTCCTGAAACGTAACGTTATACGTAGCAGCGCCTTTTTTTAAAGGGGGTGGGTGGGTGGATGGCAGCCTCATCCAAAAAATCTTTGCAAGCAAAAAGAAAAATAAATCATGAAAATTCTAATCCTTCAGCTCTTTAGCAGTTCAATGGTTTCTTTATTTTCACTTCCATTTATTACATGCGGGGGGGGGGGGGGGGGGGTACAACCGCATGTTCTTTTAACATGATAAGCAAATATTTTTAAGCGTAAATTAAAAATAAAATTAAACATTAATTATTTTTTTTTAAGTGGAGGGGCAAATCCATGGTAAGTCGATTTTCTATGTATAAATTGGCAAAAATGAAAAAAAATTTAGCATGGGGGGAGCTCTATGATGAGTCAAGTTTTATATGTAAGTTTAAGAAAAAATGTCTACTGCAAAAAAAAAGGGGTAAATCAATCAATGATCATAATCACAATCACTTTAAAAGAGGAGATGCAGTGCAATGAATATTTATATATTTAAATCTTTATTATTTACAACATTGTATCTGAGATTAAACTATTGTTCTACATATAAATAAATAAATTATAACAAATCTTATAAACTATGAATGATGAAAATTTACTGAAAAATAGGTATGTTTTATTTTTTGGCATTCAAATTTCACGTTGTTAATTTTATTTTATTGATTTATTATAATTCATTGTTTGATCACATGCTGTGCTCGCCCCAACGGTCGCACCGTAAAACATATTATTTACATTTTTTTTAACTTCTTGCCTTGTCTGCAAATGTGATTCATACCTTAAAATTCCTATCTTAGGGTAAGTTAATATTAATGGAAGAGCCACAGTAACAGCCACAAGCGTGAACTTTGATTTTCGCTTGTGACGTTGCAGTTTACAGCGTTCAACGTTTGTGACGGAATTTAATGGAAAAACACAGTAGAATGTAAATATCATGTTTTAAAAACAAGACTAAGCATTTTGGACACATACAATGCGCATGAATTTCCATGAACTACTTTGCTGCGCGTTGAAGAAATTGGGATTCAATATATAACGCTTCTTGCAAAATTCAAGGCAGCAACTGTTGAATTTTTTCTACTAGACAGACATATTTTTATTTATAGCCGCTTACAAAATTTGGTCGCTCTTTAACGCTTTGTCGACAATAAAAGCATGAGAGAGAGAGAGAGAGAGAGAGAGAGAGAGAGAGAGAGAGAGAGAGAGAGAGAGAGAGAGATTTTCAGTCTTTACTACACAATATGCATAAAGACACACCAAAAGAGCTCGGCTTTCAGTACTTCAGTACTTTGATTTAATTTTGTTGAGCTCTCGAGAGTAGTACCCTCTCAAATTTGAGAGGTTTTTTTTTGCAACAAATCAGCTGTAAAGTAATATTACCGTACATGTAGTATTAGGAATTGTATTCAATGTAGCATTGCATATTATTTAGAATAAATGTGAATAATTTAATTCTGGTTGTAACGCGGCATTTGATTGGATAGAAAAAATTAGTTAAATTTGTATAACCTGGTTTGCACGTCACAAGACACGTCACAATGCACCAACGTACTAATTCACTTGACGTTACGTATGAATTTTGAACAGATTTATATCATTTTTAAAAGTAAAACGGTCTCAATTTGTACAGCAAATTCCAGAAAATTAAATTATAAGGAATGAACTCAATGTCTACCCAAGTTATACTCGTATAACCTGGGTTGGAGCAATTTACGCTTTTTTATAATCCGCTTCGCGGATTATAAAGCGTAAATTGCCCCAACCCAGGTTATACGAGTATAACTTGGGTAGACATTGAGTTCATTTCTTAAATAACTTAGGTAATAAAATGATTTATTATTTATTTTCTGTTTTTAAACTTGATATTCATATAAGAAAAAACAAAAATGAAATTCTGAATAAAGAAAATCAAGAGAAAGTAACAACTGCTGGCCAAACTTACAGGATCCATTTAAGCCTATTCTTCTTGAAGCTTTGATAGGATGTTTTCAATAGCTTTTCTGTGGCAGTCTTTGTTGTAGTAATTTGCATATGAAAAATTCCACAAATCTACTTCATTGTGATACAATTCTATCAATCTCTCAGTTTGTTCAGTCGTAAGTTTTAATTCCTCTTTTTTCTTCCCTGTCATTTAGAATTCTAGCACATGGAATGAAAATGTCCCCGAAGATTTTCCCCCACATCTTAAAACCCATTAATTATCAGCTTAATCTTGAAATAAATCTAAGTTAATCTGTGGCAAAAGTTCGGGAAAAAACCACGTGTTAAGATGTGATTTAGATCAACCTCTCTGACCTGTTAAATAATTGGTTAAAATAATCTGACTTGCCAGACAGAATGGAGCATGTCTCTATTCCATCTGACTCCATCTGACTTCATATCTGTCTTATGATTTTCCTATTTACACGGTCTGATTTGTACATGTAAGATTTGGCGAGTCAGATTTGTAAAATCACATCGTGTAAATAGGGCTTAATAAAAAAAATCCTGTTTTATTTATAATAATTGTTGAATTCTTGATTAATTTAATCTCCCAAGCGACAGTTTGAATAATAAAGTAAATACTCGTGACACAAAATAGCAACTATTACGTATTGAACAATGGGTTGTACCTGTGTTTTGACTAACCATTGGGCAGGACCAAGCGCAAAATCAGATTTTCATTGGTTGCCCTCAAGACAAGCGGTATTCATTTATATAGGTACTAGAATAGGCCGTTTCAAAACATGGTCAAAGTAATCAACGGTCTGGTGGCTGTATCGAACTGGCTCAAACACAGGTAAATTATTTGTCGTCTTTATACAATAGTCATATACATGTATTATAAATCGTATTTATCTGAATATCTCATAGATAACAAATGCATGTATCATATCACTTGATTTCCCCCCGGTATTATTGTGACCTTTTAAAAGACATAAAAAAGACATAAAAATAAAATATTGATATACTTTCCCACAGTGAGCATGAATAGAACGGCCCGATTTAAACATTGCTCCTGGGAATGCTTATCATACACAGGTGGATGGCACTAAGACTTTTTTCAAATGAAAAGAAAAGTAACAATTACCTTTAATTACTCAAGAAAAGTATTTGTAACAAAGAATTTAAAGGCCTTCTTGACACTTTTAAAAAACCCTTGATAATATTACAGTTTTTATCAAACGTGATATAAAAAGCAGTAATAATAAATGTATTTAATTTTTAATTGTAAAATCTATATATACAATGCCTATAAAATAAATAATTAATTTCCTTTGTTGTTAGAAAATTCAATTTTGTGCAGGTATTGACATAAATCTGTACTTAATGTTGTTCACGAAAGGATTTATTTTTATCATAATGAGGTTGAGTAGTAAAAAAAGCCATCGTGCATTTGTACGTTTGTAAATATTTTAGTATATTGTACCTCATGTACCATTGATATGGTTTGAGAGAAATAAACATTCATTCATTCTGTTCTGCTTTAAAATTTTCAGATATGATTTGTAAGCTATAAACTATTATATACCAAGGAAAAAAATCAAATATTTTAGCATCAAACATTTAAACTTTTTCCTTTATCTTTATATACAGAAATAGTCTTCTAAAGGAGATATGATCTTAAAATGTCCAGCTCTCTCTTAATTAATATATTGCAGATTTCTTCATTTCATTTTATTTATTCTCATATTGTATAAAACAACATTGAGAAAATATACAATGTTGACAATATTACGAAAAAGCAAGAGTGTATATTGTACACATCAACGCGGAGAGTTGACTCGCTTATCTATTATATTATAAATTTAAATAAGTTATTAATAACAGCTAATTTTTTTTACATGAAAATAATTTTTAAAAATTTGAAATCATTAAATATCTTGATGGTAAATAGGCTTTTCTATATTCTTTTAAATCTGGACGTATCATAAAATAGTGATATTCATCGCCAATGTTTTTTTTTTTTTACATAAATTACAAAATCGTTGATTTCTAGGTATATTGTTCCATCTGCCTGTCTCAACTGACAGTTTATGATTGCTTGTACTAAATCTAAGTAATGTGGTAATGTTATTCATATAAGCACCAGAGTTTATGTAATTTCTAGGTACAAAAATGTGAATGGTAAACCAGTTATAGACCAATCTTTACTAGATGCGTTACAATCTGAGACCCATTTTTGTTGAATTGATCAATCAAAGTTTGCTTAATAATAAATACAAATAATACAAAAAACCCTTTCAAGTGTTTTATTAAGCTACCGTACATAGTTATAATTATCGTGCCTCAGTAAATGACGTAATCAATGTAGATTTCTTCTCTAACAATCCTGCTTCTGGCTAGTCATTATCGTGTCTGATTTATCCTAATGATCCCGCCACTGTCTGCCTCCTTACGTTCTGTAATCTATCCCAGGTTTCCAAGGACTTCATCTTTTTTTAATTATCTCAACAAACGAGCATTCCTTGAACTTCAATTCAGGTAGATTGATTAAAGGAAACACCACATGTCCTAAGACCCGATGTGAAACTGATTTTATATTTTTTGCTTTTTAAATTGGCAAGGTTGTCTCTGGTGATTCAAATGAAACAGCTAGAAATAACCTTGCATAATAATCAAATACTTGAATATGTAAGGTTTGTAACTTAAAAAAAAAATTAAGCATATTACATTAGAAAAATATTAAATTTTAAAATAATCGGCAAGGATGCCACCACTGACACTGACCAATTATTGAATGACACGGGGAAGTTATTCGGAATAGTAGAGTTAATACAGAGGTAGGTGTTTTACAGGAGACCCTAGTACATACATAAATTCAGAAATAAGAAATATGATAAAACGGGTGGGAGTATTAATATTAATATCGTACACATTTCTGTATATTTCATCAAGAAGTCGATATAGAATATTTTGCAATAATAATAATGGACATTAAGCGTAGTCAAATGTGTGTGGGGGTGGTGGTGGTCGAGCATGTGATTTGCACCACTACATGGGTCAAAACAGGCCCAAGACAAACGACGTTTGATGTCAAACCGTGTAAGAAATCGTTTACTACGTTTACTTTCAACGTAAGGCTACTGGTCCTCCATTAGCTCTTGCCCTTTGAAGTAAAGTAGGTACTAGCACGATAAAGAATTCTCGATCACTAATCATTAAGCGATCTGAAACCTCCCGGGATCCCTCGACCCGTACGATTACCTGGAATGGACGTCAATTTGTTACGCTTTTCACCCGTCTCAGACCGTCGTACTTTCTAACGCTCTTTTTATAGAAATATATTGGCACTAGATAAAACAAACCCAGAAATAGGAAATACATGTAAATCGATATGTCATTGTGAGGATAGGAACACAGAGAACTTACAACATTATAAGTAATCATGAATGTTATTTTAACGAAATGGGTATAAATGTTTGTTTATCCTTAATATGGTTTGATAGATAGGCATACTACTAACATATTCTTGATATTTCATCCAAAGAGCATATATCAAATAATTAATACACGGTTTATGGTTTTCTATGTGAATGTATTTTATCTGATCTACATGTATACCGGTCTAGCCTACAGTCGGCCTGTTTTGTTTTGGTTTCATTGAGCCGCTGAACAAAACCTGTTTATTTTTCTTCATTCTCACATTAAACTTTGTTCATGCACCAATAATTGAGACCGAACAATTTTCCCAGGTTTGGTGTTGAAATGTCTTTATTTTCCTGTACGAAACGACGCGTTAAATAGCAGTGACGTTATACCGTGTCTGGCGTTATAGAACCGTGCCGCCGGTATTAATTATAACAAGGGTATTTAAGAAATCCAAGAAAGCATGTTAAAGGCATTTTTTAAAGTACCCATCAACTGAAGTGTAATTTTAATCTGCTGTGTGGCTTCAAATTTTCATTAAACGTAAGTGTCGGATGGTCATATATTTCTGGCGCAAGGAGGATTAATTTAATATTCGTTGGATAAGATACTAATAGATGTGGCATTACCTGTGACCACATTTAGGTAGCATGTGCTTTTCCTATTTAGACGTTTTTTTTTGTGTCGATGAATTTTACATAGTAGGATAGCAGAAAGTGACCATGGTTCCCTGGAATGTAAGAAGACCGCAACAATATAAATTCTTGTTCGTCGGATCGATATCCAATGACAAAAAAATACGAGCGGACGAGCAATTAAATAATAAAATTATTATTTTTTTGTAGCCAAATTTTTTTTAGCGTTACATAAAAAGATTTGTGCGGACGGTTATTTTTTTCTTCTTGTTTCTGATTTATAAAATTAAAACTATTTAAAAAACGAATAAGAAAGCGGAAATAGAACAGAAAACAGCGCATGATTTTCTGGGTACGGGCAATTCATAATAATATTATTTGCAGAGGTCGACGGACAAGCAATTATATTGGTGTGGCCTAAAACAAAACGATTGCGGTTGTAGTTATACAAATCTAACTTATCTGTATATGTCTTCTACATACGATTGGATGGTCACTCAAAATGATTTTCCAGATCGATTTTGTTGCGGAAGATATCCAAATGGCTGCATTTCCCGCAGTCCATTAACCCGGTGACGTGCGTTATCGTCCCTCGCCCGCCTCGTGTAAGGAGTAGGTTTTGACGTGTTCATTGAAGGACGTCAACCACAATTAATTTTGCTTTTATTTCGCTTTGAAACAAACATACCAATAAAAATATCATAAACTCATCGCCTCAAATTAATCGCGTCAATTAAATGTGATAAATCAAATAACACTTCAGAACTACAAATGTATCAATCGAAAGAGACGAAGGGGTTGCTCCTCCTATATCCCCAGTTCTATAAAACTACATCTGCTTTGGGTTAGTATCAAGAAATGGCCTCTCGACATCTTTCCTATTACGAATTATAAGCAAAAATTGAAAAAAAGGAATATGTCAAAAGGAAAATTTGGAATTCTTTTTTTTACATCGCTTTCAACTGTATTTAACTGATAGGTAAGAGTTGTTTTTTTTATAAAGAAAATCGATAGAGAGAAAGTAACCGAATCGGGGACTTAAATCAGGCCTTTGAAAAAAGTTGAGCGCGAAAAATTCTCGCACGCAATAAAATTTGTTTTACTACATTTTTTTAAAGGTATACTATAGATTGGCAATTAATCACGATGGTTTTAATTTCACTAAGTTCGCAGCTCATCATTTTCCCGCAAAATTAAACCCATCGTGAATACTACCATTAATTTCGAAAAACGTTTTAATGCTTTTGTTCTGATCAATTGATTTTCTTGCAGCGTGAAATTAAAATCAACGCGATTGGTACTAAATTAGAAATCGTAAAATTTTAACACCGTGGAATTAAAACTACTTAAAGTATGTGGCGTATTTGGAGTAAAATTTTTGACACGAGTTTGAGTACCCCCTCTCCCTGAGGGATGCATGTACTGAGAGTGTTTATTTATTCTTTATTCAAAAATTTCTCTAAACGAAAATCCACTTGTGGTTTATAACTTATAAAGTAGAGACACGGAACACATGGTGCACGTACGAACCTGACTAGCAAAGCCCCTACAACTTTATGATATAAACTTAAGTTTAATTCGGCTTGATTTCCTATTCCATCAATCTACAGGGTCTCCGATGACAATCTTTCCTTTGTTCCTATCCTTGTCAGTCTGTCTCTCTTTTCTTTCTTTGCCAAATCTGACAAACTTAACGGTATACCTGTCTTTCTCGTCGTCGCCATTGCTGTTGTGATAGACTGAGCGTGGTATCACGTGACCGATTTCAGGCGGGGTTTATTCAAATGCTGCATTTATCGTCGACTCCAAAATAATTATGAAAATTATTTATTAATTTCGTTATCTTTTTAACCTGATTGATGTAAACTGCGTAATTTATTGTGAAGATATATCTTTATATAACATATTTAAATAAATAAATCAATCAAATATTTTTTAGCATAAAAAAAATACGCCACATATACCTTTACATGTAATTAGAATCAAAGGTTCAATTTTTTTTTCATTAATCTTATTAAGCGACTGGGTTTTTTTTTTGGTAAATTATTTTATTTTGAAAAATGTTTATGTATCGATTTTGTGATTTATAGAACAATAAATCTAAATGACATAATATCAACTCTGAAGCGATGTTTGATGTTTTTGTATTGTGTTTCATTGCAGATGATGAATACTAGCGCGTCTTTAAATAAAAAGGAATCTTATGACCCCGTGGATGCTGGCACCACTCCGGCCATCATATTCCTTTGCATTCTCATGGCTATCGGAACAATAGCTAATGGTCATGTGTTTGGAATTTTCCTCTTCCGTTATAACCGGAAGTCGACCTACGTCACGTTCGTCCTGGCCTTGGCCTTGATTGATCTGGTCGTCTGTGTCTGTGATATTCCACTTGAGATCCTGGATCTGATGTACCCCTATGACTTCTACAGCGAGACCGGCTGTAAGCTCTTCAAACTTATGAGCGCCACTCTCAGTCTCAGCTCTATATTCACACTCGCTCTCTTGTCGCGGGAACGATTCAAAAGGGTTTGTTACCCGTTGAAGCCCCAGTGGACGAATACCATGTGCAGACGGTATATAGCGGGGGGTATGGTCTTATCTTTTCTCATATCTGCCCCTGTTCTGTATGTCCATGGGTTGCGTCGAGTGAAAGTCGCCGATGATTCTTTCGTTCATACGTGTTTCTTTGATGATGACGCGGACGAGGACTGGAATCCACCCTTAGTTCACCTCTCTTTTTTGTACCTTATTTTCGTTGTTTGTTTGTTCCTCTTGATTATTAGCTACACCTGTATCGGGATCTCTCTTTACCGCCGCAGATCGTTACTCTATCGACGTGATCAGCCTGTCCAGAGCTCGATATCTTATATTAGAACCGATGTGCATAGCGGAAGTAAAAATCTAACATCCTCATTCTCCGATGTTTCTGACAATCACACCTTAATAATGCTAAACAGTAGAGAAAATTACAAATCATCATCTGGTTCTGTAAATATCAAGAATATTGCCGAAGAAAGAAGATTCACAAGTTCGGAGAAAGACAACAAATCGTCCCCAGTGCGTCAAGAGATGGCAGGAATTCAGTTGGTTTCAACCGGAAAAAACCCCCCGAGAAACAGTCACCGCTCAACAATCATCCCATTCATCATCACTGCCATCTTCATTGTAGTATTCCTCCCCTACCTCATTCTCGGCGTGTTCTTGTGTTTGAAAGAAAACTTTAAGGCGAATATGACCACGACTGAACTGAGTCTTTATCGTCTAGCAATGAGACTCATATTTGTCAACAACGTCGTTAACTGTTTTGTGTATGGTATTTTTGATTCAAGGTTTCAAACAGCACTGAAAGAAGTGTATAGAAGCGCCTTTTTACAGTTGAAGTCATCATTAGCATAAAATACGTCATCATCCATAATATTGACGTCATGAATTTTGTTAAACATTGATATCATCATCGGAATTTTATTCAATCAAACATCTGACACTTTATATAATTCTGTATAGTTAAATTGTATGACATTCAACAATTGAAATGTAAACAAATCTGTTCAGCCATCAACTGTTGAATAATATAAGTGCATGATATATATACTTTCTAGATCGCTGATTGTTATCATTATTCTTGTCGTCATAGACAGGTGAATGACAATAAGACCTTTTTCTCAAATGAAAAGGAAAGACATTACCTTTTAAGCTCACCTGAACCGAAGGTTCAAGTGAGCTTTTCTGATCACCCGTTGTCCGTCGTCCGTCCGTCTGTCCGTCCGTCTGTAAACTTTTCACATTTTCGACTTCTTCTCAAAAACCACTGGGCCAAATTTAATCAAATTTGGTACAAAGCATCCTTATGGGAAGGGGATTATAAATTGTTAAAATAAAGGGCACAGCCCTTTTCAAAACGGAGATAATTGCGAAACAGTGAGTATAGGGTGCGTGTCTTTAAAAATCTTCTTCTCAAGAACCACTGCACCAGAAATGCCAATTTTTATACAAAAGCTTGTATATATAGTAAAGATTCTAAATTGTAAAAATCGTGACCCCCGGACCAAAATTGGGGCCCCAGGCGGGGTTCAAAGTTTAACATACAAATACATAGGAAAAATGTTTACATGACTTTTGTTCCATTTATTCAACTAAATTGTGCACCAAAAAACCCAACTGTGTCTCCCTGATTATTGACAACTCATTGCATAAGTATATAAGGTTGTTTAAATAAGAAATGACGGATGAATACGATAAGGTGTAAAAATTCACTAAATATTATTTTCGTTCATCGCTTACATTTTATTTGGATACCGTGCCTGATAAAAATAAAAATTAATGTATGAATAAATTTATTTGTTATCGGGCACGGTCTCCAAGATAAATATAAGCGATGAATTTATCTTGTGATTTTGTTGCAAGATTGCAGCCAATATTTGCGCACCAAATAATTTTCTTAAATGTACATAGTAAAAATTGAATTATTATGGAGTTGCCCCCCCCCCCCCCACTTTTTTGGTAGTACGTAAAAAATTGGAATAGAAATGAGAGAAGTCGAAGTTATAAATCTACGTCAGCACGTGTGTATTTTGCTAGAAAATTGTAAATGAAGTGTTGTTTAAAAATATGTCAAGAGGGTTTTTTCCAGAAGTTCGTTTTGAATTTTTAATCTGTATGTAAAGTTGTGCAACTTTGGTAAGAATATATAGTAAAATTTAATACTGTAATGACACCTGCACGGATCTCTGCAGGCTCCCTGGTCGAGGACGGATGTGCCCAGGTGCACGGCGAGGGCTATTGTGAACTCTTGTTGATGAACCCATGTTTTATGTGTATTTGTATGTTGTCTGCTTGGCAATAAATACTTTAACATGTACGAATTTAGTTACACAAAATATTTTTATTCTGATTTTATTTGATATACGACTATTGGTACAGAAATTTAAATTAATGATACCTACCTTAAAGAAAATGTCAGCTCGAGGCCTTTGTGGGCGTTCCGGCCTTTGATATGTATAGTGAAAACTCTAAATTGTAGAAATCGTGACCCTCGGACCAAAACTGGAGCCCAAGGCGGGGTTCAAAGTTTAACATAGAACTACATAGGAAAAATGTTTAAAAATTTTCTTCTCAAGAACTACTGCACCAAAAATGCCAATATTTACACAAAAGGTTGTATATATAGTGAAGATTCTAAATTGTATAAATCGTGACCCCCGGACAAAAAGTGGGGCCCCAGGAGGGGTTCAAATTTTAACATATACAGGAAAATGTTTTAAAATCTTCTCAAGAACTATTATGTAACAGTTTGGGATATTACTATGCATACATGTACATCCTTAAATAATGTAGATTCTAATTTGTAAAAATCGTGACTCCCGGACAAATAATGGGGCACCAAAAGGGGTTCAAAATTTAAACATTTTAAAAAATATAAAGGAAACGTTTAAAAATGTTCTTCTCAAGAACTACAATGTTATAGTTTGTGGAATTACTATGCATGCATCCCTGGCTTATGTAGATTCTTAATTGGTAAAATCATGACCCCCGAACCGATACTGGGGCCCCAAGAGGGGGTCAAAGTTTATTATATAAATATAAAGGTAACATGTAAAAAAAAATCTTTTTCTCAAAAATTACAATGTTTGACAATTTGTGAGATTACTAGCATGCATACAACCTTGGATAATGGAGGTTTGATAGTTTTAAAATAGTGACCCCTGGACTAATTTGAACATATTTTTATTGTAATTACAACAGGGATTGGACACAAGTTCAAAAACTTAGATCGCCCTCTCCCAATACAAGTATATAATACAGTAAAAATAATGTATACACAACATGTAAGGTCAACAGATCATATGACAGTTATATATAAATTTTCAATGGTGTACAAACATCAACTACAAAAAGATTTAGTTGATGTTTGTACACCATTGAAAATTTATATATAACTGTCATATCAAACCCCTGGACTAATACTGGGGACCCAAGCTGGATTAAAAGTTAAATGTAGAAGTATATATGGAAAATGTTTTAAAATCTTCTTCTCAAGAACTAGCTGCAGGACTGTAGCTCCCGGTCTGAAAAAATTCGGATGGACGACCTGGGAGCTACAGTGCCTACCATAGGACAAATCTGCAATTTACGGCGCACAAAAAATTGCGCTAGTTTTGGACTAATTAACCTTATTTTCACACAAATTCTGTAAAAAGAATTAGTACCATTAATTTATTCAGCCAATTTACTACTGATATCGCCACTTTACTTGCCTTAGACTTTCTCTTAAAAATGATAACCGACCTCGGAAAATGAAGTATGTTAATTTACGTCGAGATCGAGAGTCGCCATTTTTAAATGTAAACAAACTTGCACCACTTTAATTTAACCAAAGTCAAGCTAGCCAGCACTAACTCCAACGCACTAACAGAAATTTCATAAAAATTATCGGCTATTTTCAAGCGTTTTCCGATCCCGATGTAAAACAACTGAAATTAACAAATCGCCCTGCTAGGACTTGTGCTCATTAGATGAGCCCGGATTTCTTGGGGATGGGGTGTTCCCTCGAGGACTCCGGTGCCAAATCAGGCACTAGTTACACCGTTTCTTGGCGCCAGTGCGCTGAGTACACCTTAAGTGAACAAATTATTCCTCTTATGTAGGGATCTAAACAAGGCGCTCTGCGCCCAAACTAGGACCGTGGCTCATTAGGTGAGCCCGGATTCCTTGGGGGAGGGGTATTCCCTCGAGGATTCCGGTACCAAATCAGGCACTAGTTACACCGTTTCTTGGCGCCATTGCGCTGAGTACACCTTAAGTGAACAAATTATTCCTCTTATGTAGGGATCTAAACAAGGCGCTTTGCGTCCAAACTAGGACTTGTGCTCATTAGGTGAGCCCGGATTCCTTGGGGGAGGGGTATTCCCTCGAGGATTCCGGTGCCAAATCAGGCACTAGTTACACCGTTTCTTGGCGCCAGTGCGCTGAGTACACCTTAAGTGAACAAATTATTTCTGTTATGTAGGGATCTAAACAAGGCGCTCTGCGCCCAAACTAGGACTTGTGCTCATTAGGTGAGCCCGGATTCCTTGGGGGAGGGGTATTCCCTCGAGGATTCCGGTACCAAATCAGGCACTAGTTACACCGTTTCTTGGCGCCATTGCGCTGAGTACACCTTAAGTGAACAAATTATTCCTCTTATGTAGGGATCTAAACAAGGCGCTTTGCGTCCAAACTAGGACTTGTGCTCATTAGGTGAGCCCGGATTCCTTGGGGGAGGGGTATTCCCTCGAGGATTCCGGTGCCAAATCAGGCACTAGTTACACCGTTTCTTGGCGCCAGTGCGCTGAGTACACCTTAAGTGAACAAATTATTTCTGTTATGTAGGGATCTAAACAAGGCGCTCTGGGCCCAAACTAGGACTTGTGCTCATTAGGTGAGCCCGGATTCCTTGGAGGAGGGGTGTTCCCTCGAGGATTCCGGTGCCAAATCAGGCACTAGTTACACCGTTTCTTGGCGCCAGTGCGCTGAGTACACCTTAAGTGAACAAATTATTCCTCTTATGTAGGGATCTAAACAAGGCGCTCTGCGCCCAAACTAGGACTTGTGCTCATTAGGTGAGCCCGGATTCCTTGGAGGAGGGGTATTCCCTCGAGGATTCCGGTGCCAAATCAGGCACTAGTTACACCGTTTCTTGGCGCCAGTGCGCTGAGTACACCTTAAGTGAACAAATTATTTCTGTTATGTAGGGATCTAAACAAGGCGCTCTGGGCCCAAACTAGGACTTGTGCTCATTAGGTGAGCCCGGATTCCTTGGGGGAGGGGTATTCCCTCGAGGATTCCGGTGCCAAATCAGGCACTAGTTACACCGTTTCTTGGCGCCAGTGCGCTGAGTACACCTTAAGAGAACAAATTATTTCTGTTATGAAGGGATCTAAACAAGGCGCTCTGCGCCCAAACTAGGACCGTGGCTCATTAGGTGAGCCCGGATTCCTTGGGGGAGGGGTGTTCCCTAGAGGATTCCGGTGCCAAATCAGGCACTAGTTACACCGTTTGTTGGCGCCAGTGCGCTGAGTACACCTTAAGTGAACAAATTATTCCTCTTATATAGGGATCTAAACAAGGCGCTTTGCGTCCAAACTAGGACTTGTGCTCATTAGGTGAGCCCGGATTCCTTGGGGGAGGGGTATTCCCTCGAGGATTCCGGTGCCAAATCAGGCACTAGTTACACCGTTCCTTGGCGCCAGTGCGCTGAGTACACCTTAAGTGAACAAATTATTCCTCTTATGTAGGGATCTAAACAAGGCACTTTGCGCCTAAACTAGGACTTGTGCTCATTAGGTGAGCCCGGATTCCTTTGGGGAGGGATATTCCCTCGAGGATTCCGGTGCCAAATCAGGCACTAGTTACACCGTTTCTTGGCGCCAGTGCGCTGAGTACACCTTAAGTGAACAAATTATTTCTGTTATGTAGTTATCTAAACAAGGCGCTCTGGGCCCAAACTAGGACTTGTGCTCATTAAGTGAGCCCGGATTCCTTGGGGGAGGGGTGTTCCCTCGAGGATTCCGGTGCCAAATCAGGCACTAGTTACACCGTTTCTTGGCGCCGGTGCGCTGAGTACACCTTAAGTGAACAAAATATTTCTATTATGAAGGGATCTAAACAAGGCGCTCTGGGCCCAAACTAGGACTTGTGCTCATTAGGTGAGCCCGGATTCCTTGGGGGAGGGGTGTTCCCTCGAGGATTCCGGTGCCAAATCAGGCACTAGTTACACCGTTTCTTGGCGCCAGTGCGCTGAGTACACCTTAAGTGAACAAATTATTCCTCTTATGTAGGGATCTAAACAAGGCGCTCTGCGCCCAAACTAGGACTTGTGCTCATTAGGTGAGCCCGGATTCCTTGGGGGAGGGGTATTCCCTCGAGGATTCCGGTGCCAAATCAGGCACTAGTTACACCGTTTCTTGGCGCCAGTGCGCTGAGTACACC
This sequence comes from Magallana gigas, assembly GCF_963853765.1. Classification (NCBI taxonomy): domain Eukaryota; kingdom Metazoa; phylum Mollusca; class Bivalvia; order Ostreida; family Ostreidae; genus Magallana; species Magallana gigas. Next base: position 53,993,434 of record NC_088857.1, on the reverse strand, counting down.
TTAAGTGAACAAATTATTTCTGTTATGAAGGGATCTAAACAAGGCGCTCTGCGCCCAAACTAGGACTTGTGCTCATTAGGTGAGCCCGGATTCCTTGGGGGAGGGGTGTTCCCTCGAGGATTCCGGTGCCAAATCAGGCACTAGTTACACCGTTTCTTGGCGCCAGTGCGCTGAGTACACCTTAAGTGAACAAATTATTCCTCTTATGTAGGGATCTAAACAAGGCGCTCTGCGCCCAAACTAGGACTTGTGCTCATTAGGTGAGCCCGGATTCCTTGGGGGAGTGGTATTCCCTCGAGGATTCCGGTGCCAAATCAGGCACTAGTTACACCGTTTCTTGGCGCCAGTGCGCTGAGTACACCTTAAGTGAACAAATTATTTCTGTTATGAAGGGATCTAAACAAGGCGCTCTGCGCCCAAACTAGGACCGTGGCTCATTAGGTGAGCCCGGATTCCTTGGGGGAGGGGTATTCCCTCGAGGATTCCGGTGCCAAATCAGGCACTAGTTACACCGTTTCTTGGCGCCAGTGCGCTGAGTACACCTTAAGAGAACAAATTATTTCTGTTATGAAGGGATCTAAACAAGGCGCTCTGCGCCCAAACTAGGACCGTGGCTCATTAGGTGAGCCCGGATTCCTTGGGGGAGGGGTGTTCCCTAGAGGATTCCGGTGCCAAATCAGGCACTAGTTACACCGTTTGTTGGCGCCAGTGCGCTGAGTACACCTTAAGTGAACAAATTATTCCTTTTATATAGGGATCTAAACAAGGCGCTTTGCGTCCAAACTAGGACTTGTGCTCATTAGGTGAGCCCGGATTCCTTGGGGGAGGGGTATTCCCTCGAGGATTCCGGTGCCAAATCAGGCACTAGTTACACCGTTCCTTGGCGCCAGTGCGCTGAGTACACCTTAAGTGAACAAATTATTCCTCTTATGTAGGGATCTAAACAAGGCACTTTGCGCCTAAACTAGGACTTGTGCTCATTAGGTGAGCCCGGATTCCTTTGGGGAGGGATATTCCCTCGAGGATTCCGGTGCCAAATCAGGCACTAGTTACACCGTTTCTTGGCGCCAGTGCGCTGAGTACACCTTAAGTGAACAAATTATTTCTGTTATGTAGTTATCTAAACAAGGCGCTCTGGGCCCAAACTAGGACTTGTGCTCATTAAGTGAGCCCGGATTCCTTGGGGGAGGGGTGTTCCCTCGAGGATTCCGGTGCCAAATCAGGCACTAGTTACACCGTTTCTTGGCGCCGGTGCGCTGAGTACACCTTAAGTGAACAAAATATTTCTATTATGAAGGGATCTAAACAAGGCGCTCTGGGCCCAAACTAGGACTTGTGCTCATTAGGTGAGCCCGGATTCCTTGGGGGAGGGGTGTTCCCTCGAGGATTCCGGTGCCAAATCAGGCACTAGTTACACCGTTTCTTGGCGCCAGTGCGCTGAGTACACCTTAAGTGAACAAATTATTCCTCTTATGTAGGGATCTAAACAAGGCGCTCTGCGCCCAAACTAGGACTTGTGCTCATTAGGTGAGCCCGGATTCCTTGGGGGAGTGGTATTCCCTCGAGGATTCCGGTGCCAAATCAGGCACTAGTTACACCGTTTCTTGGCGCCAGTGCGCTGAGTACACCTTAAGTGAACAAATTATTTCTGTTATGAAGGGATCTAAACAAGGCGCTCTGCGCCCAAACTAGGACTTGTGCTCATTAGGTGAGCCCGGATTCCTTGGGGGAGGGGTGTTCCCTCGAGGATTCCGGTGCCAAATCAGGCACTAGTTACACCGTTTCTTGGCGCCAGTGCGCTGAGTACACCTTAAGTGAACAAATTATTCCTCTTATGTAGGGATCTAAACAAGGCGCTCTGCGCCCAAACTAGGACTTGTGCTCATTAGGTGAGCCCGGATTCCTTGGGGGAGTGGTATTCCCTCGAGGATTCCGGTGCCAAATCAGGCACTAGTTACACCGTTTCTTGGCGCCAGTGCGCTGAGTACACCTTAAGTGAACAAATTATTTCTGTTATGAAGGGATCTAAACAAGGCGCTCTGCGCCCAAACTAGGACCGTGGCTCATTAGGTGAGCCCGGATTCCTTGGGGGAGGGGTATTCCCTCGAGGATTCCGGTGCCAAATCAGGCACTAGTTATACCGTTTCTTGTAGTATAGAAACTATTTTTTAAAGGACTACTTTGTTGTCCTGCCGATTCTAAAAATAGCCAGAGGGATAAACTCAATTTTAACCGCAAAAATATTCCACGGGTAATTCATACCCTGCATGTTTACACATAGACCGGTTTCAGTGAATATTTTACTTTTTAATGCTTACAATGATTCAAGGTTATAATAAGTCAAGTGCTCTCTCTCTCTCTCTCTCTCTCTCTCTCTCTCTCTCTCTCTCTCTCTCTCTCTCTCTCTCTCTCTCTCTCTCTCTCTCTCTCTCTCTCTCTCTCTCTCTCTCTCATTAAGGTTTCCGATCCATAATAGCCCTTGTTCAATGAATCGGGATGTATGGCAAAGAATTAATACAAGAAAACATTGGATAAAAGATCAAGGACTACAATAATAGTATTTCAGACAAGCTTAAGGAACTCCATAAAGGGAAACCTAAAGAATACTGGGATATTTTAAATAGTACCAATAAGAAAGACAAAACTAGTGTAAATATTGATTTAATGTATGAGTTTATGAAAAAAAAACAAACGAAGGCACAGTTGAAGACCAAGAGATAGATATAAACATAAATTTAGATAATGATACACTTCTTAATCAGTCTATAACTTGTGAAGAAATTAGGAATGCTGTAAAAAAATTAAAAAACAATAAAGCGCCTGGCGGTGACCATGTTATATCAACGAATATATTAAGGCAACTATGGAAATATTCTTACCCTTATATGTAAACTTTTTCAATTTGGTTTTTGATATTGGCCTAGTCCCAGACGACTGGCTATTAAATTGATAATTGACTCTCAGAAATTTAAACTAAGGCGATGTCCAAGTTTAATTTTACACTCGTGCCAATTCCGTTTTTAAGCCTTATATTTGATAGTTGATTAGTAAATAGAAAGTTTCAACTTGGAAAGAAATATGTTAGTTACAAATCTATTATATTTTATAAAAAAAATTGTGAAAACAGTCTCTCCCCATTCAGCGGTATTAAAGCATAATCAAACATTTAATGTTCTGTAAAGAGGCTAGCAAGCTTGTTGGACGAACATTTTATTTGCATTAATATTTTCATTCTTTCTCCGACCTACAAGAGTCTTTTATTTATTCCGGGTTTCCGTGGTGCCAATCGGATGAAAATCATCGACTCCCTTGGATGGGACTCCGGTCCATTGAAGACTAACTTCCAGCCTTAACCGGGACCCAAATTTATCTGTGTGGACTAAGACAAATGTTGATAAAGTACATTGTCTAATTCAAAGACACAACACACATCAAGTGGTCACACCGTCGACCTTTTCATATTTATATATAACACTCATATAATTTATAATACATCATATGGCATAAAAATAATAATAAAATAGCACACCATGTGACCTCCGGTATATGTATTGATCGATAACACAAGTCGACCAAAGACCCCTATTGATTTAAATATTTGATTAACTTCGTTCACGTGATTAAAGAACATGTTACGTACTAAGCGCTTGTTTTGTTATCAATTTTATACACTATAAATAAAAAAAACAAAGTACTTATTTCATACTAATGGTATTTACCAACGACGGATACAGTAACATAAAAATATTTTTATCTCCTAATTACGAGAAAAGATCTCGTTACATGTGTATAACAATTTCATTATCTCGTTATTACGAGAAAAGATCTCGTTATAAAAAGTTGTCTCGTTATTACGAGAAAAGGTCTCGTAATAACGAGTTAAATATTTCGTAATTTCCAGAAAAGATATTGCTATTACAAGAAAGGATCTATTTAAAATGGTGTGATTCTGGAAAGACCTCTAAGTCGATAAGTTCACCCTTTCAGTCTATTTTTATTTTTTTATTGTAGAAACATTAATTCAATATTGATTAACTTTTAAATAACAACTATTATTATTTATCAATTTCCACATAAGATGGTCAGTTAATTTGTAAATCAATCTGCTTTGTTACTTTTTCTAACATTTCTTTCGCTAAATTAATGAATATCTTATGTTCATCTATTTTACATAAAGAGAGTAAAACAATAAAATGCACCATTTTGTATAGATATTAGATCTTTCTTGTAATAACGAGATCTTTTCTCGTAATAACAAGATCTTCTCTCGTAATTAACGAGGCCGGGTCCAATTTGTTCTGCCCTAGATTTTTGAATGAAACTTTAACATGAATTTCTACTGATATAATTATTATTTTAAAATAAAAAAAAGAAAAAGAAAGAAGATGGGGAATAAGATGGCGCAAATGCCCATTCGGTTTAGTAGTGAAATACAATTTTGAATTTATTATTCCTTCAATTTGTATGCACACACCGCTGCAGTTATGAGACTATATCTTTCAAAAAATAATGATTCAATGCTTATATTTACATTTTTTAACATATTTGTTAATTGGAAAAATCCTTACTTACAAGAAATGTGACACCTTCACGTTGTGTCGTATTATTTATCAAAATAAACAATAAAATCAAGTATAATTTTATACATAGTTTCTTTCCACTTTTCGACACCTTACAGCATAGCGCAGTGGGTTAGTAGGTTCGCTATAAACCTGTACGTACTGAGTTCGAATTCCGTTGAGGACAATAAAAATCAAAGTACTGAAGTACTGACGGGAGTTGATTTTATCGATTATCATTTATTTTAAAATCAACTTATCTTGCGTGGCAATTAGTTTCTAGTCTGTATTTAAATTACGTACTTTTTTATAACATGAATTTAAATTAGACTTTTCAGACAAGAATTTAGAGAGACCCCATATGAATCATGTTGTGTAATATTTAAAGATAGATTTCAAACTATGTATTAGTAATCGAAACAATTCTAAAATTTGTATGGATCCAAGCACTATTGATATTGAACTCCAGCACTCAGCTGTCTCCGTTAATCTCCGACAAGCAAGAGAGCCTCTCTGTTTGTCGGAGATTTACGGAGACAGCCGAGCTTTTGGTTGAACGAGACTATATAAACTCTGGCGTAGGGATACATGTGACTACATAAATATCTAAATTGTTCGTATTATATAAAATCTTACTATTTTCAAAGTGTTTAAAGATAAGTTTTCTTGAAAAACAGTGCTTCAGCATACATTACGTCGAATTTTTCTATTATATTCAAGAACTAAGATTTGTCAGCGGTAATGATTTGTGCTTAGGTCCAAACACTGTTTCACTTTCGGTTTGCCAGAGTGACTGCATAGGAGAGTTGATTAAAATCAACTCCCAAAAATCACTTTCCATACTCGTCTTACACTTTTCGTTAATTACAGTCAATTCGCGTTCATGGTTACCCCGTTCTGGAAAATTTTCTAAAACGTATTTTTGGTTGAATATTGTGAAAGAAAATTCTAAACCGGTGAAAGTATGTCAATTTTAATATATTTTAATCCACATTAATATTGACAGATGTTCCTTACCATCATAAGGGGGATGGGAGGGTGGCTTTGAAATTCTTTCAGGTTGGGATACATAAATCCTATTAGTTACGTTTCTCCTTTATTTATTTGACTTAGTTTTGCATAAAAGCGAATACACCTTCTCTGAGGAATCCGGGCTCACCAAATGAGCACAAGTCCTAGTTTGGGCGCAGAGCGCCTTGTTTAGATCCCTACATAACAGAAATAATTTGTTCATTAAGGTGTACTCAGCGCACTGGCGCCAAGAAACGGTGTAACTAGTGCCTGATTTGGCACCGGAATCCTCGAGGGAATACCCCTCCCCCAATGAATCCGGGCTCACCTAATGAGCACAAGTCCTAGTTTGGGCCCAGAGCGCCTTGTTTAGATCCCTACATAAGAGGAATAATTTGTTCACTTAAGGTGTACTCAGCGCACTGGCGCCAAGAAACGGTGTAACTAGTGCCTGATTTGGCACCGGAATCCTCGAGGGAATACCCCTCCCCCAATGAATCCGGGCTCACCTAATGAGCACAAGTCCTAGTTTGGGCGCAGAGCGCCTTGTTTAGATCCCTTCATAACAGAAATAATTTGTTCACTTAAGGTGTACTCAGCGCACTGGCGCCAAGAAACGGTGTAATTCGTGCCTGATTTGCCACCGGAATCTTCGAGGGAACACCCCTCCCCTAAGGAATCTGGGCTCACCTAATGAGCACAAGTCCTAGTTTGGGCGCAGAGCGCCTTGTTTAGATCCCTACATAACAGAAATAATTTGTTCATTAAGGTGTACTCAGCGCACTGGCGCCAAGAAACTGTGTAACTAGTGCCTGATTTGGCACCGGAATCCTCGAGGGAATACCCCTCCCCCAAGGAATCCGGGCTCACCTAATGAGCACAAGTCCTAGTTTGGGCGCAGAGCGCCTTGTTTAGATCCCTACATAAGAGGAATAATTTGTTCACTTAAGGTGTACTCAGCGCACTGGCGCCAAGAAACGCTGAACAAGTGCCTGATTTGGCACCGGAATCCTCGAGGGAATACCCCTCCCCCAAGAAATCCGGGCTCACCTAATGAGCACAAGTCCTAGTTTGGGCGCAGAGCGCCTTGTTTAGATCCCTACATAAGAGGAATAATTTGTTCACTGAAGGTGTACTCAGCGCACTGGCGCCAAGAAACGGTGTAACTAGTGCCTGATTTGGCACCGGAATCCTCGAGGGAATACCCCTCTCCAAAGGAATCCGGGTTCACCTAATAAGCACAAGTCCTAGTTTGGGCGCAGAGCGCCTTGTTTAGATCCCTTCATAAGAGGAATAATTTGTTCACTGAAGGTCTACTCAGCACACTGGCGCCAAAAAACGGTGTAACAAGTGCCTGATTTGGCACCGGAATCCTCGAGGGAACACCCCTCCCCCAAGGAATCCGGGCTCACCTAATGAGCACAAGTCCTAGTTTGGGCGCAGAGCGCCTTGTTTAGATCCCTACATAAGAGGAATAATTTGTTCACTGAAGGTGTACTCAGCGCACTGGCGCCAAGAAACGGTGTAACTAGTGCCTGATTTGGCACCGGAATCCTCGAGGGAATACCCCTCCCCCAAGGAATCCGGGCTCACCTAATGAGCACAAGTCCTAGTTTGGGCGCAGAGCACCTTGTTTAGATCCCTACATAAGAGGAATAATTTGTTCACTTAAGGTGTACTCAGCGCACTGGCGCCAAGAAACGGTGTAACTAGTGCCTGATTTGGCACCGGAATCCTCGAGGGAATACCCCTCCCCCAAGGAATCCGGGCTCACCTAATGAGCACAAGTCCTAGTTTGGGCGCAGAGCGCCTTGTTTAGATCCCTACATAAGAGGAATAATTTGTTCACTTAAGGTGTACTCAGCGCACTGGCGCCAAGAAACTCTGAACAAGTGCCTGATTTGGCACCGGAATCCTCGAGGGAATATCCCTCCCCCAAAGAATCCGGGCTCACCTAATGAGCACAAGTCCTAGTTTGGGCGCAGAGCGCCTTGTTTAAATCGCTACATAATAGGAATAATTTGTTCGCTTAAGGTGTACTCAGCGCACTGGCGCCAAGAAACGGTGTAACTAGTGCCTGATTTGGCACCGGAATCCTCGAGGGAATACCCCTCCCCCCAGGAATCCGGGCTCACCTAATGAGCACAAGTCCTAGTTTGGGCGCAGAGCGCCTTGTTTAGATCCCTTCATAACAGAAATAATTTGTTCACTTAAGGTGTACTCAGCGCACTGGCGCCAAGAAACGGTGTAATTAGTGCCTGATTTTGCACCGGAATCCTCGAGGGAACACCCCTCCCCCAAGGAATCTGGGCTCACCTAATGAGCACAAGTCCTAGTTTGGGCGCAGAGAGCCTTGTTTAGATCCCTACATAACAGAAATAATTTGTTCATCAATTAGGTCTACTCAGCGCACTGGCACCAAGAAACTGTGTAACTAGTGCCTGATTTGGCACCGGAATCCTCGAGGGAATACCCCTCCTCCAAGGAATCCGGGCTCACCTAATGAGCACAAGTCCTAGTTTGGGCGCAGAGCGCCTTGTTTAGATCCCTTCATAACAGAAATAATTTGTTCACATAAGGTGTACTCAGCGCACTGGCGCCAAGAAACGGTGTAATTCGTGCCTGATTTGGCACCGGAATCTTCGAGGGAACACCCCTCCCCTAAGGAATCTGGGCTCACCTAATGAGCACAAGTCCTAGTTTGGGCGCAGAGCGCCTTGTTTAGATCCCTACATAACAGAAATAATTTGTTCATTAAGGTGTACTCAGGGCACTGGCGCCAAGAAACTGTGTAACTAGTGCCTGATTTGGCACCGGAATCCTCGAGGGAATACCCCTCCCCCAAGGAATCCGGGCTCACCTAATGAGCACAAGTCCTAGTTTGGGCGCAGAGCGCCTTGTTTAGATCCCTACATAAGAGGAATAATTTGTTCACTTAAGGTGTACTCAGCGCACTGGCGCCAAGAAACGCTGAACAAGTGCCTGATTTGGCACCGGAATCCTCGAGGGAATACCCCTCCCCCAAGGAATCCGGGCTCACCTAATGAGCACAAGTCCTAGTTTGGGCGCAGAGCGCCTTGTTTAGATCCCTACATAAGAGGAATAATTTGTTCACTGAAGGTGTACTCAGCGCACTGGCGCCAAGAAACGGTGTAACTAGTGCCTGATTTGGCACCGGAATCCTCGAGGGAATACCCCTCTCCAAAGGAATCCGGGTTCACCTAATAAGCACAAGTCCTAGTTTGGGCGCAGAGCGCCTTGTTTAGATCCCTTCATAAGAGGAATAATTTGTTCACTGAAGGTCTACTCAGCACACTGGCGCCAAAAAACGGTGTAACAAGTGCCTGATTTGGCACCGGAATCCTCGAGGGAATACCCCTCCCCCAAGGAATCCGGGCTCACCTAATGAGCACAAGTCCTAGTTTGGGCGCAGAGCGCCTTGTTTAGATCCCTACATAAGAGGAATAATTTGTTCACTGAAGGTGTACTCAGCGCACTGGCGCCAAGAAACGGTGTAACTAGTGCCTGATTTGGCACCGGAATCCTCGAGGGAATACCCCTCCCCCAAGGAATCCGGGCTCACCTAATGAGCACAAGTCCTAGTTTGGGCGCAGAGCACCTTGTTTAGATCCCTACATAAGAGGAATAATTTGTTCACTTAAGGTGTACTCAGCGCACTGGCGCCAAGAAACGGTGTAACTAGTGCCTGATTTGGCACCGGAATCCTCGAGGGAATACCCCTCCCCCAAGGAATCCGGGCTCACCTAATGAGCACAAGTCCTAGTTTGGGCGCAGAGCGCCTTGTTTAGATCCCTACATAAGAGGAATAATTTGTTCACTTAAGGTGTACTCAGCGCACTGGCGCCAAGAAACTCTGAACAAGTGCCTGATTTGGCACCGGAATCCTCGAGGGAATATCCCTCCCCCAAGGAATCCGGGCTCACCTAATGAGCACAAGTCCTAGTTTGGGCGCAGAGCGCCTTGTTTAAATCGCTACATAATAGGAATAATTTGTTCGCTTAAGGTGTACTCAGCGCACTGGCGCCAAGAAACGGTGTAACTAGTGCCTGATTTGGCACCGGAATCCTCGAGGGAATACCCCTCCCCCAATGAATCCGGGCTCACCTAATGAGCACAAGTCCTAGTTTGGGCGCAGAGCGCCTTGTTTAGATCCCTTCATAACAGAAATAATTTGTTCACTTAAGGTGTACTCAGCGCACTGGCGCCAAGAAACGGTGTAATTAGTGCCTGATTTTGCACCGGAATCCTCGAGGGAACACCCCTCCCCCAAGGAATCTGGGCTCACCTAATGAGCACAAGTCCTAGTTTGGGCGCAGAGAGCCTTGTTTAGATCCCTACATAACAGAAATAATTTGTTCATTAATTAGGTCTACTCAGCGCACTGGCACCAAGAAACTGTGTAACTAGTGCCTGATTTGGCACCGGAATCCTCGAGGGAATACCCCTCCTCCAAGGAATCCGGGCTCACCTAATGAGCACAAGTCCTAGTTTGGGCGCAGAGCGCCTTGTTTAGATCCCTACATAAGAGAAATAATTTGTTCACTTAAGGTGTACTCAGCGCACTGGCGCCAAGAAACGGTGTAACTAGTGCCTGATTTGGCACCGGAATCCTCGAGGGAACACCCCTCCCCCAATGAATCCGGGCTCACCTAATGAGCACAAGTCCTAGTTTGGGCGCAGAGCGCCTTGTTTAGATCCCTACATAACAGAAATAATTTGTTCATTAAGGTGTACTCAGCGCACTGGCGCCAAGAAACGGTGTAACTAGTGCCTGATTTGGCACCGGAATCCTCGAGGGAATACCCCTCCCCCAAGGAATCTGGGCTCACCTAATGAGCACAAGTCCTAGTTTGGGCGCAGAGCGCCTTGTTTAGATCCCTATATAAGAGGAATAATTTGTTCACTTAAGGTCTACTCAGCGCACTGGCGCCAAGAAACGGTGTAACTAGTGCCTGATTTGGAACCGGAATCCTCGAGGGAACACCCCTCCTCCAAGGAATCCGGGCTCACCTAATGAGCACAAGTCCTAGTTTGGGCGCAGAGCGCCTTGTTTAGATCCCTACATAACAGAAATAATTTGTTCATTAAGGTCTACTCAGCGCACTGGCGCCAAGAAACGGTGTAACAAGTGCCTGATTTGGCACTGGAATCCTCGAGGGAATACCCCTCCCCCAAGGAATCCGGGCTCACCTAATGAGCACAAGTCCTAGTTTGGGCGCAGAGCGCCTTGTTTAGATCCCTACATAAGAGGAATAATTTGTTCACTGAAGGTGTACTCAGCGCACTGGCGCCAAGAAACGGTGTAACTAGTGCCTGATTTGGCACCGGAATCCTCGAGGGAATACCCCTCCCCCAAGGAATCCGGGCTCACCTAATGAGCACAAGTCCTAGTTTGGGCGCAGAGCACCTTGTTTAGATCCCTACATAAGAGGAATAATTTGTTCACTTAAGGTGTACTCAGCGCACTGGCGCCAAGAAACGGTGTAACTAGTGCCTGATTTGGCACCGGAATCCTCGAGGGAATACCCCTCCCCCAAGGAATCCGGGCTCACCTAATGAGCACAAGTCCTAGTTTGGGCGCAGAGCGCCTTGTTTAGATCCCTACATAAGAGGAATAATTTGTTCACTTAAGGTGTACTCAGCGCACTGGCGCCAAGAAACTCTGAACAAGTGCCTGATTTGGCACCGGAATCCTCGAGGGAATATCCCTCCCCCAAGGAATCCGGGCTCACCTAATGAGCACAAGTCCTAGTTTGGGCGCAGAGCGCCTTGTTTAAATCGCTACATAATAGGAATAATTTGTTCGCTTAAGGTGTACTCAGCGCACTGGCGCCAAGAAACGGTGTAACTAGTGCCTGATTTGGCACCGGAATCCTCGAGGGAATACCCCTCCCCCCAGGAATCCGGGCTCACCTAATGAGCACAAGTCCTAGTTTGGGCGCAGAGCGCCTTGTTTAGATCCCTTCATAACAGAAATAATTTGTTCACTTAAGGTGTACTCAGCGCACTGGCGCCAAGAAACGGTGTAATTAGTGCCTGATTTTGCACCGGAATCCTCGAGGGAACACCCCTCCCCCAAGGAATCTGGGCTCACCTAATGAGCACAAGTCCTAGTTTGGGCGCAGAGAGCCTTGTTTAGATCCCTACATAACAGAAATAATTTGTTCATTAATTAGGTCTACTCAGCGCACTGGCACCAAGAAACTGTGTAACTAGTGCCTGATTTGGCACCGGAATCCTCGAGGGAATACCCCTCCTCCAAGGAATCCGGGCTCACCTAATGAGCACAAGTCCTAGTTTGGGCGCAGAGCGCCTTGTTTAGATCCCTACATAAGAGAAATAATTTGTTCACTTAAGGTGTACTCAGCGCACTGGCGCCAAGAAACGGTGTATCTAGTGCCTGATTTGGCACCGGAATCCTCGAGGGAACACCCCTCCCCCAATGAATCCGGGCTCACCTAATGAGCACAAGTCCTAGTTTGGGCGCAGAGCGCCTTGTTTAGATCCCTACATAACAGAAATAATTTGTTCATTAAGGTGTACTCAGCGCACTGGCGCCAAGAAACGGTGTAACTAGTGCCTGATTTGGCACCGGAATCCTCGAGGGAATACCCCTCCCCCAAGGAATCCGGGCTCACCTAATGAGCACAAGTCCTAGTTTGGGCGCAGAGCGCCTTGTTTAGATCCCTATATAAGAGGAATAATTTGTTCACTTAAGGTCTACTCAGCGCACTGGCGCCAAGAAACGGTGTAACTAGTGCCTGATTTGGAACCGGAATCCTCGAGGGAACACCCCTCCTCCAAGGAATCCGGGCTCACCTAATGAGCACAAGTCCTAGTTTTGGCGCAGAGCGCCTTGTTTAGATCCCTACATAACAGAAATAATTTGTTCATTAAGGTCTACTCAGCGCACTGGCGCCAAGAAACGGTGTAACTAGTGCCTGATTTGGCACCGGAATCCTCGAGGGAATACCCCTCCCCCAATGAATATGGGCTTACCTAATGAGCACAAGTCCTAGTTTGGGCGCAGAGCGCCTTGTTTAGATCCCTACATAAGAGGAATAATTTGTTCACTTAAGGTGTACTCAGCGCACTGGCGCCAAGAAACGGTGTAACTAGTGCCTGATTTGGAACCGGAATCCTCGAGGGAACACCCCTCCCCCAATGAATCCGGGCTCACCTAATGAGCACAAGTCCTAGTTTGGGCGCAGAGCGCCTTGTTTAGATCCCTTCATAACAGAAATAATTTGTTCACTTAAGGTGTACTCAGCGCACTGGCGCCAAGAAACGGTGTAACTAGTGCCTGATTTTGCACCGGAATCCTCGAGGGAATACCCCTCCCCCAAGGAATCCGGGCTCATCTAATGAGCACAAGTCCTAATTTGGGCGCAGGGCGATTTGTTAATTTCAGTTGTTTTACATCGGGATCGGAAAACGCTTGAAAATAGCCGATAATTTTTATGAAATTTTTGTTAGTGCGTTGGAGTTAGTGCTGGCTAGCTTGACTTTGGTTTTTAATTTACAGGGCTGCTGATGGTGTTTAAAAGAATATCAGAGGCAAGTGAAGTGACGATATCTGTAGTAAAATGTCCGAGGAATTTTTTGGGATCAAATATTTGTACAGAATATGATGGTAAATGAGATTAATGTGTCCAAATCTAGCGCATTTTTTGTGCGCAGTAAATTGCAGTTTTTTACTATGGGAGGCACTGTAGCTCCCAGGTCGTCTATCCGAATTTTTTCAGACCAGGAGATACAGTCCTGCAGCTACTCAAGAACTACAATGCTTCAATTAGTCAGATACCTACGTACGTATTCTCAAATAGTATAGATTCGAATTATAAAAGCCGTGACCCTCGATGTAATACTGGGCCCCAAGAGGTGTTCAAAGTTTAGCATAGAAATATAGAGGAAAATGTTTAAAAATCTTTTTCTAGGAAACTATAATGCTTCAGCCTGTGGGATTACTATGCAAGCATCCTTAATTAATGTAGATTCCAAATAAATAAAGCTTTGGCACTGGACTAATACTGGGGCCCCAAGAGGGTTCAAAGTTTAACATAGAAAGATATATTGAAAATGTCTTTAAAAGTTTTTCTCTAGAACTATAATGCTACAGTTTGTGAGATTACTTTGCAAGGATCCTCAAATTGTGTAAACTCTAATGTAGTGGATCCAAGAGTTATCTTTCTTGATGTTGTTCTGTACAGTCTGAGAGTTATTCCTCTTGATGTGGAACTCTTCTACGTTCATTTTTTCAGGCTGTGTACGTGCGGTCCCGCCGCAGTGCTGCACATTTTCATTCCTATGTTACTATTTATGTTGTTAAAGCCAACTATAAACCTCGGACCAATACTGGGGCCCCATAAAGGGGTTCAATGTTTAATATAGAAAAAAGCATATGCTACGAAATAGAATGTCACAAGGAACTGCTGTTCAGGTGAGCGATGTGGCCCATGGACCTCTTGTTGTTTTTATTTTTTCTCAATCAAGCCTCGCTAATTAATAATTAACAAAAATTCCTTTAAAAAATCCGGAAATCATCTGAATGTTTTGCATTTTACAATCTTGCGCATGCGCATTACATTCACGCTAAATCTTCGCAACTTCGCACTCCCGCCTTCGCAACTTCGCACTTTCGCCTCCACCTTTTTTGGTAGCATTCAGACAGTATTGGTAGATTGCATAGCATTTGATGCAGGCACCCAACTCGCCAAGGTTTTCCAGGATATTATTGGTACGCATGCGCTAGGCCATTGTGCTTACTATGAATGTTTATATATATATTAATGTGTATGCCTAATCATTATATATTCCATATAAAATGTAATGTCCGCCATAATGTATACATTTGCACTTCCAGACTCCTGTCACCTACCAGCTGTCTGTTTACCGTTATTCAAACACAGTAACATTCCAATTTCATTGTGCGACACTCCTTGGTCATGTATGGATCAAAAGAGGGAGAGGGGGTCCACCCCACGGAAAATTCAATATTAATAACTTCACACATGCAGTAAAGGGGGAAGAGGGTCCGGATTCTATCCCTCCGGAAAATTTTATTTTATAAATTATATATAATAAAATCTCCAAAATATTTCTCGGAACCCCCCCCCCCCCAACAAATATAATTATCCATCGACCCCCCCCCCCCCCCCCCGAAAAAATTATGGAGTTGAAAATAAATTCTAAAAAGTTCTTCGTCTGCCTCAGATGTCCTTTTATACAGCTAAAATTGTCTTTAAGGTGGCTCTATACACCACTTTTGATGACGCAGTACGCAAAAAAGTAAATCTGGAAGCATGCAATTCCGGTTCTGGCTGATTTAAACTGAGGCGAATTGTATTTGGACCGCTCTTTTAAAAAATTTGTTAAATGAATAGTCTTAGATTTAATTTGTTAATTGGAAAAATCATAACTTACAAGTAATAAGACACCTTCACGTTGTGTCGTATTATTTATCGTAAAAAACAATGAAATCAAGTATAATTTTTTTAATGGTTTCTTTCCGATTTTAGATATCTTACAGCGTAGCTCAGTGGGTTAGCGGGTTCACTACAAACCTGGAGGTCATGAGTTCGAATCCCGTTGAGGACAATTAAATTCTTAACTTTCCAAAATTTTCTAAAACGTATTTTTTGGTTGAATACTGGGAAAGAAAATTCTAAGCCGGTGAAAGTATTTTTATTATAATACATGTGTATACTTTAATCTACATTAATATTGACAGATCTTCCTAACCATCATAAGGGGATGGGAGGGTTGCTTTGCATTTCTATCAGGTTGGGATACATAAATCCTAATAGATTAGTTAATTTTTCCCTTTATTTATTTGACTTAGTTTTGCATTAAAGCGAATAAATTCACTTGTATGGGCCTATAATGAAATATGCATGTATTTATCATTCTGTGGTGATATTTAGGAAATTTTCTTTAACTCAGAAATGAAAAGTCACCAAGATGTTTGGGCCTTGGGACTTAGGAACGATAACTCTTACCTGAGGAACTTTCATACCAATATATTTTGTATTTATTTGCAGTGATTTTTATTCAAATTTTTTATGTCACAGTTATTAAAAATATAATTCTTATAACATCAAGCAGCTTTTTCAGATGATTTGTCAACAGAATAAAACAATATGAAAAATTATGATTTGGAGAAATACTAAAATAAATTGCAATAATACAATTTTTGAATGTTAAGAAGTATTATATTTATTTTTAGGTGTCCGAAGGAAATATCCATCATATGACAAACATTTGAAAATTCTTTAAAAATACCTAAAGTATCCCTATCATCATTTTAATATTTGATAAGTATATGTTTTGTGGTCTTCTATTGAAAATTGGAATAAACTGTGGGTGTATAGAGCCACCTTAAACGATAGAGAACTCCACAATTTTAAAAAGGTGAAGGCGAAAGCGCGAAGATGCAAAGGCGAGAGTGCGAAGTTGTGATGCCGAAGGAGCGATAGTAGTATCGTTTCTTCGCCTTCGCACTTTCGCCGTCGCATCTTCGCGCTTCGCCGTCGCATCTTCGCACTTTCGCTCCTTCGCCGTCGCAACTTTGCACTTTGACCTAAAGGCGAAATTGCGAAGGTCGAAGTGGCCCCATCGGAACACCATAAATTCTACGTAATCGACCGAGACTATCAAAACAGGCGAAGGCGAAAGTCCGAAGTTGCGAAGGCGAAGGAGCGATAGTAGTATCGCTCCTTCGCCTTCGCACCTTCGTATTTTCGCCATCGCATCTTCGCGCTTCGCCGTCGCATCTTCGCACTTTCGCTCCTTTGCCGTCGCACTCTAGCACTTTCGCCTTTGCAACTTCGCACTCTCGCATCTTCGACCAAAAGGCGAAAGTGCGAAGGTAGAAGTGGCCCCATCGGAACACCATATTTTACAGCTGCATGCAGCTGGCATCTGTAGGGAAAATTAGATCGAAGGCCTGCGGGGTCAACTCTAAAGTGTTTATCCCCGGGTTTTATAGGTTACACGAACAGAATTACACATATTCATACTTAGACACACCAACACGAGTACATATTCGGATTTACAAGTTTACATGTCTGGATTTTTGAACACGATTACCCGCCATAAATTTCCTCACTGAGAAAATTTTATATCAATCTTTGCAGTTCTTTGGTAAAAATGAAAAATGAATTTATTACAAAATAGAGCGTTTGTTTTATATTACATTAGATCAATTTAAAAAAAATGTTTAACAGCCTCTTAAATATTTAAACAATAAAATGCTGTCTTTGGTGATTCATGAAGGTATTTTGTACCCTGCATAAATTTAAAAAGAAAACATTTATATAAATGCTTAAATAGTTACATTTTTCTTTGTAGACAAATGATTGAAGTGATCAAACACATCAGTTTGTGAAGTCCGTAATTTTGCAAGGTTGTTTTTACCTTCCATCGATCGATAAACTGGTTAGAACTAAAATGTGTAGAGTTAAGCCCTGTTAGTTTCAATAGAAGAATGAAACGAAATCAGGTTGTATTCTGAGCGGATGTAAATATAAAATTATATTATCAGATCTTCACAGTAAGGGGGTAGTTCACTTGATCAGTACATTGTAGAATTCATCACAGTAATACTGATCACAACATAATTAAGTGTATAATACGAAAAAGAAGACATAACCACAAAAAATATAAGATATATGACTTTTTAATCACGTTGATTACACAGTTTTTTTTTGAAACATTTTATTGAAACTCTTTTACAATTTTACATACATGGTACAAGAAAAATTAATATATAGCATAATATTATGCAAAAGAGTTATATATGATAGAGAAAGTAAAAAGAGAGAGAAAAAAAGACAGACAGACAGGCAATCACATCATGTACATCAAACATAAATCAGCTATGTATATTTTACTTCTAGTAATAACTATAGTAGATTTTGGGTTTATAATTCATAAGTTCTATGTAATATTGCTTTCCATTCTCTTTCATATTCTAAATATTTGCAGTTTTTTAATAACATAAATTTCTGAATAAGGAATCTGTCGGCAATTATGATACTTAAACTAAAAAAGTTTTAACAGCTGTTTAAGCTTTTACTACTTCGATCATCATGATTGCTCCCGCACCAAGCGCTGCTAACATTGCTAATATACAAAAGGCAAAGGCAAAATGGTAATCGGCTGAGGCTCCCTGGATTACCGCATCCTCCTTAGACAACTCATCCCCTTTTGAGGCGTAAACAGCAATTGAAATCAATATGGAAATTGCTGCAAAAAATGCAAACAAACCTTTACAAATATGATGAATATTTTGTAAAACTACCTGAGTATTGATTTTCAAACAAGCAGTTCTGACTATATTCATGCACGATTGCCCCCGTTTTCCTTAGGGGTTGGTGTGGTATTGATTTGAAACATCGCGCGGCATTTTTTTTTTAAATTGTTACTTTTTTGGATAATAGGACCTGCTACTTGTGTACCTTGTACCCTATACAGTAATGGTATCCTTAATGATAATAGGACCTGCTACTTGTGTACCTTGTACCCTATACAGTAATGGTATCCTTAATGATAATAGGACCTGCTACTTGTGTACCTTGTACCCTATACAGTAATGGTATCCTTAATGATAATAGGACCTGCTACTTGTGTACCTTGTACCCTATACAGTGATGGTATCCTTAACGATAATAGGACCTGCTACTTGTGTACCTTGTACCCTATACAGTGATGGTATCCTTAATGATAATAGGACCTGCTACTTGTGTACCTTGTACCCTATACAGTGATGGTATCCTTAATGATAATAGGACCTGCTACTTGTGTACCTTGTACCCTATACAGTAATGGTATCCTCAATGATAATAGGACCTGCTACTTGTGTACCTTGTACCCTATACAGTAATGGTATCCTTAATGATAATAGGACCTGCTACTTGTGTACCTTGTACCCTATACAGTAATGGTATCCTTAATGATAATAGGACCTGCTACTTGTGTACCTTGTACCCTATACAGTAATGGTATCCTTAACGATAATAGGACCTGCTACTTGTGTACCTTGTACCCTATACAGTGATGGTAACCTTAACGATAATAGGACCTGCTACTTGTGTACCTTGTACCCTATACAGTGATGGTAACCTCAATGATAATAGGACCTGCTACTTGTGTACCTTGTACCCTATACAGTGATGGTATCCTTAATGATAATAGGACCTGCTACTTGTGTACCTTGTACCCTATACAGTAATGGTATCCTTAATGATAATAGGACCTGCTACTTGTGTACCTTGTACCCTATACAGTAATGGTATCCTCAATGATAATAGGACCTGCTACTTGTGTACCTTGTACCCTATACAGTAATGGTATCCTTAATGATAATAGGACCTGCTACTTGTGTACCTTGTACCCTATACAGTAATGGTATCCTTAATGATAATAGGACCTGCTACTTGTGTACCTTGTACCCTATACAGTAATGGTATCCTTAATGATAATAGGACCTGCTACTTGTGTACCTTGTACCCTATACAGTAATGGTATCCTCAATGATAATAGGACCTGCTACTTGTGTACCTTGTACCCTATACAGTAATGGTATCCTCAATGATAATAGGACCTGCTACTTGTGTACCTTGTACCCTATACAGTAATGGTATCCTCAATGATAATAGGACCTGCTACTTGTGTACCTTGTACCCTATACAGTAATGGTATCCTCAATGATAATAGGACCTGCTACTTGTGTACCTTGTACCCTATACAGTGATGGTATCCTCAATGATAATAGGACCTGCTACTTGTGTACCTTGTACCCTATACAGTAATGGTATCCTTAATGATAATAGGACCTGCTACTTGTGTACCTTGTACCCTATACAGTAATGGTATCCTCAATGATAATAGGACCTGCTACTTGTGTACCTTGTACCCTATACAGTAATGGTATCCTCAATGATAATAGGACCTGCTACTTGTGTACCTTGTACCCTATACAGTAATGGTATCCTCAATGATAATAGGACCTGCTACTTGTGTACCTTGTACCCTATACAGTAATGGTATCCTCAATGATATGTTTTTAAAAGATAGTTTTATTCTGTTACAATTTTACTTTAAATTCTGATCAATTATATTATCTACATGTATATTATAATACATCTTCGCTAGCCAAGGGTTTTCGGTCCACTCTGCTCCCCATAAACCCTTGGCGGATTTCATTACGAAAACTCGGTGACGTGGTGGCGCTATCTAGCGAGCAACTTGAGTTGCGCCCCTTGCATTTTTACATTTTAATCGAATTAAACAACAGGTTATATACACACTACGGCATTAATACAACTTGAAAACATGTTGACTACCGAATATCGGAACATAATTAACGATGCTATTAAATACGAATTAAGTTATAACCTAGGGAAAGCACGGAATGTTTTATTCATAGTGTTTTGTAAGGACCTGTACCGGGAGTGAAAAAGTCGCCGATTTATATGAAAGCTTTCATGCCATAAAATCAGGTATCGTTGTCGTGAATATTGCGGACCAAAGAAATTAAATAAAACAGAGCTCACTGAACCTTTAAAAGCAATAACCATAAGCAGGAACGTGTATACTAACGAGATAGGCAACTTCTACATTCGCCATGTTTACTTCCCATGCTATCACGCGGGCCTTGACAAGTTTGTAGAACTATGGTCAATCCCAGTAAAATTTATAGGTTTTTAAAACGATCTGGTTAGATCATCGTTGGGAGGCACTGTATTCGAGAACTTGTGTCTCAATTTGTTAAAAGCACCGAATGTTTTACCAAAGATCACACATGTGTTTTCTTTTAAAGTTTATATTTACAAGCACTGCGATTGGATCAGCTACTCGCAGCTGCAGCTAATCATAAAACAGATCTTGTCACCGAGTTTTCGTAATGAAATCCGCCAAGGGTTTATGGGGAGCAAAGTGGACCGAAAACCCTTGGCTAGCGAAGATGATTATAATATGAATGAACATTTTTTACCAACAAGTGCAATAAATATAACTCTTACCTCCAACAAAAGTAGTTCCTATTGCCGCAAACAAGACTGGATTCCTATCTTGCATGACAAACATTCTCAGAATTAACATTACAATAGCAGCTAACACTAAGAGCGATCCTAGTATACTCGTGGCTCTTACAGCTTCTAACCAATTTGCCAAAAACAAAAGATTGTTTCTTTTTTCTGGTCTTATAAGATAGAAATGGTGATAAACATATCAAATTAATGAAATTTGTTAAGTACCTGGTATCAGCGGCCAATCAGTGCATTTACTTGTATCCAACACTTTGCTATAAATGCAGAATTTCCATAAGCCAAGGTATCCTTTATATCCTTCGGATTCGGCAAATGTCCAATACGGAGACGCTAAACCAATAAGTTGAAATATAAAAGCACAAATGGTCAGCACCAAACCAATTCGGATAAATTTAGAGGCGTCCATTTTGTTCAATGCTGAAAAATAAATTAAGGCAATGAAACTATTTAAAATTTAAACTATTTACAATTTCTTTATTCTATTTTTTTTAAATAAAACCAAAAAATTTCAGTAATTACTACAGCTAAATTATTAAATGATTTGAATGTACAATTACTAAACGGAAGAAATTTACTTGAATATATATTGAAAAGAAGTGTATAATACCTTCTACCCGTGGATGTTTTGATGGTTGTTGGACACGAGGAGGTATTTATTCAAAAAGGCTTGGGTTTATTGCGCGCAGACATGCGCACTTGATTAGTGGAAAGACCCAGATTGATTTCAAAAATTGAATTCCGTTTCCATGAAATCGTCGTCATAGTTTCGGTTTCTTTATCTTCATCTTCACACTTTCGCCTTGCAGCTGCAGGTGCAGGTGTTTTTAGCAGATCAAATACGATGTAGTATTCATCGTCGTAAACAACAAAATATTCTACGGGGTGTGAATATCAAATAAAATCGGTTGTTTAGGCCCTTGTGTTACAGTAAGAAATGCTCAATTTATGTCCAAAATTGAGAAATATTGATACGAAGGCGGAAAACAGCTGAGATGTATCACTCATGTTAGTTAGATTAGAACAATACCATGCTATTTTGGACAAAGGTTCTCACCATTTTCATAAATTGTATGAAATAATGACGTTTTCTCTACCCCACCCCCCAGAGGCAGGGTCATTGAATTTTTGGCCGACATAATTTCTGGGGTCCACATGATATTAATTAATTTGCGTCATTTTATACATTTTCATACATCACTTGTCAATTTAAAACCAAAAAATCACTGAATATCAAAACACCGTGTAAATGCATACAGTATAACTTTGATCATATTTTCATAAATCAGTGGCCACCGTGTACACCGTGGTGTTTAAAAATCGCTCATAACTTTCTGAAATGAGTAGATATCTTCATAATTTTTTTTTAGTCCCACAACACAATGAGTATTAATCAATTTATTAATGTTGATTTTGCGATAACAAAAAATGAGTTATATTGCACGGCAAAGAAGCGAGAGACGAAAGTGCTACAGTAAAGTATGGAACGCCATAGCTGTCTTATGTTAGGTGATTTTATTATATGCTGTGGGTCTATTATTATATGCTGTGGTTCTATAATTATATGTTGTGGTTCTATAATTATATGCTGTGGGTCTATTATTATATGCTGTGGGTCTATAATTTATATTTATATGCTGTGGTTCTATAATTATATGCTGTGGTTCTATTATTATATGCTGTGGTTCTATAATTATATGCTGTGGGTCTATTATTATATGCTGTGGATCTATTATTTTATGCTTTGGTTCTATTACTATATGCTGTGGGTCTATTATTATATGCTGTGGGTCTATAAT
Source organism: Magallana gigas (assembly GCF_963853765.1). Lineage (NCBI taxonomy): Eukaryota > Metazoa > Mollusca > Bivalvia > Ostreida > Ostreidae > Magallana > Magallana gigas. The sequence continues at coordinate 53,970,997 of NC_088857.1, read as the reverse complement.
TTTTCTGTCGAGAAAGCATTTTTAGCAGACAATTCCAGTCTAGAATTATTTCGACCTTGCAGTTCTGATCTAATCTTTTTTCTCAGATGCATACTTGAAAATAATTTTTTCGAATTTAACGGAAAATATTACAAACAAATTACATGTATAGGCGCGGCGATGGGGGCACGCCAGTCACCAGAAATTACAGATATACGTATGAAAGACATAACTGATGATGTAATATCTAAATTCAACATGCCGACAAACTTATATATCACGGCAGATATAGAGAAGACGGATTTATTCTATTTAATGGAAGCCCGGATGAAATTACAGAATTTTTTGACATAGGGAACTCTTGTCATAAATATCTGAGATTTACTTATGAAATATCTCACACCAGACACGACCATATACAAAGGAACAAGATTCTCAGATAGCAAGCGATTAGATATTCACTCATATATCAAACCTACTAACAGCTTCCAATACCTGCACAGACAAAGCGCTCATAGCCCATTAGTCTTCAAGGGCCTAATTAAAGGAGAATGTACCAGACATCTAAGAAATACTAGCGATCAAGCTGTATTACTAAATATTTTCAAAGATTTCAAATCTCACCTATTATGCAAGAAACTCTTTCTACAAATAGAATGGATCTTCTCAATAAACAAAAGAAAAAAAAACACTTAAAAGGCTGTACCGAACGGTTTGGTGACCAAATGTAACCCATGTATTAAAGGGTTAAGGAAACGACTTATGAAATACTGGGATAACATACAACATGACGAAATATGCAAAAAATTATTCACAACACCTCCTATGGTTGCATACAGTTAACACCAAAATATTGGTGATCTAATCATTAGATCGAAATTAAAACCAAATGAAGTTTAAAGAGATTAATTGGTTTATGCATAAGGTGAACTCCTGACGAGGCGGGCCTTATTACAATTCAAAAATGACATGTACTATTAATACCGCCGAAACACTCTTAACTATGACATATAAGCCATTGACCAAATGCTTCATTAAAAGTGTCGGGTTTTAATAAGTTTAAGACATGTCTGGATGTTAGGATGCCGTCATTTTTCTGCACCCACAGCATACAATAATGAACCCACAGCATATATTAATTATGAACCCACAGCATATAATTATGAACCCACAGCATATAATAATGAAACCACAACATATAATAACTAGATGCTGTCATTAGACAGTAATACCCGCACCAAGTGTTTGCCCCTAAATAACACTGTTTTGTACCAGTTTAATTAAAAATGAAGGCCACATGCAAACTTCGGTAATACATTTAAAAATCATAATTTTCATAACTGAAGGATGAGATCCCTTCCCATATGATAATACACATGAGCAGCACTTTATGTGCATTTTGGGGTTGAACTGTTTGCAGTGAATTTTCAGTTTATCAATAATCTTAACATTTCATGTCATAGAAAGTATAACGGTCTATATGATTATTACAAACAAAATCAAAAATTAAATTATGCCCCCTCCCCGTGGCGGTTGCCGGTTTTAGATTTGCTTCTGTGTGCATACATATGTACATCATCGTGTGCATAGATCAGGCACGTAGCATCGTTTTTGAAAGTGGGGGGGCCAGACTCATCCAAAAAATTTTGACAAGCAAAAAAAAAAAATCCTAATCCGTGGGGGGGGGGGGGGGGGGGGGGGGTGAGATGGCTTACTATATAACTTCAATTTCACTTCTCATTTCCTTATTTTCATATCAATTTTTTACATACTCCCAAAAAAGTGGGGGGGCCAACTCTATGATAATTCCATTTTTTATATGTAAATTTTAAAAAATTTGTTGCTGCGAGAAAAAGTGGGGGGGGGGGGGGCAGGCCCCCCCTGGCCCCCCCCTGATGCTACGTGCCTGTAGATTTAGAGAAGGGGTGGGAGTGAGGGGTCCAGACCCCCCCCCCCCCCCATGAAAATTCATTTATATCAATTGTAAAATTACCAAAAATACACCTTGGACCCCAATGCTCTTACAGACATGTAAACGCTCTAACCCACTGCGCTTCAATGTTAGGTACCATTATTTGGGGGGTAAATATTTAATTAATATTTAATATACTTTATTGTTTATCTCAATAGAAAGTATACAATCACAATATGCAGGTGTCCTGCACCACCTTAAAGCTGTTATTTACCTAATAAAATGGTGCAAGTGGATTTGAAGAATAGGTCATAAAAATACATGCATGTTACAAATAACTGATCTTTGTCTGAAGTAACGTACACAACACAGGTCTGCAGGTATCATTAGCGGGTTCTAGTTTTACCCAGCTCTTCGATTAGATGGGTTCGGAAATCGCGTGTATACATACATGTCTGTGTTTTCCATATGCAGAAAAGGATTAGTTAAGATCAGCTAAAGGAATTCATTATTGTGTTTTAATTGGATTATCATTATGATGCTGACCAATATAGGTAAGCATAATACATGTAGGAGCAGTAGCACAATATAATGAGATGCCAGCATACATAAGTTCTACTTTCACTTTCTAAATGTGATCTCCCTTAGACAGCATACTGTATCACCATCTTTTAATATTCAAATAAGCTTATCATCGTTACCTATCCTATCGCATTTGTAAAGTTTCTGTCATTTTAGTTGCAAAAGTTATTTTTTTTTCATTTGTCAGACTTGCACTATTGAGTTGACCCCATCTTGACCCTGTATAAACAATTTCTTATTAAATTTGTGTATTACATGTAAGTAAGTGTACTAGACACTTAATTATCATTTTTATATGAGTTATAATAGGAAGGAAGGAGTATTTCTTTCTTAATGTATTATAATGCATCAAATACAATGTAGGTCATAACCTTATGGGACTATAGCTGTTCTGACCCCACGAAACAGGAAAATACAAAATATCTTCTAATGTCATTATGATGCATCAAATGGTGTAAAGTACATTAATGACCCCCAGGTGTTGTCTTTAACTCGCTTTGCCCGAGTAAGTGCATAGGAGAGTTGATTAAAATCAACTCCCAATAAAGTATTTTATCTTTCATATTTCATATGTTACAGTAGTGTTTGATCCATGTGGGTAATTCCTAGCCTAATGATGTCACTGCTTTGTTTAGGAGACTTTACAATTGCCCCAAATAGGCGAATACACATGCATATAACATTTTGTTTATAAATCTTAAAAATTGAATTAAGCAATTTCAAAATGTTAATGTGCATTAGGAGAGAAAAAGCAATCAAGAAATGATTTAAAATTTGCTAATGTACACATGTAAGAATGTATTAAGAAGACTGAATCTTAACAACCAGGTTAGATTGGGGGGGGGGGGGGGGTGAATGTGGAGTATAAACATTTATAATTTGAATCATTTAAATTATTGTTATTAATTTTAACATGTTAATGAATACTAGTTATTGATCCCAAGGTAGAAATATGACCTCTGATCATATCTCAATAGATCATTTGTCAATTATGCAAGGTGTAATGTATTTTTTTTTAAGAATAACATTTTTTACCAGTTTATAAAAGTTTGTAGACATCCAAATTATATTTTGATTTAATAGATCATTCGACAATAAGGGAGGGGGGGGGGGGTGCCGGTGTTGTATAGCAGTTTTTCCCCCATAATAGCTTTTCCCCCCGGAAAACCTACTATATAGTAGTCTTTCCCCCCGGGGGGAAAAACTACTATATAGTAGGTTTTCCCCCATAGTAGGGTTTTTCCCTCACGTTTTTGGTTCATATTTTATAAAAATTAAATATGGAAACCTAGTGAGGATTAAAATCTATGTTCCTTCACTTCTAAGATGCATATATCTGCATTCATCTATGTACAGATTAAGTTTTGTTTTGCCGTTTTATTATTTTTTATAGACAATGGAATTAATCATAGAACTTATAATTTAGGTAATTTAATTGATAAAAGTACTTGGTTTTACAAGATATACACTTATATGCATAATTCTGTGATCAGAATTTGTAAGTGAAAACTGAAAACAGATTTTTTTATCAAATTTATCTGTCCTTCTGTCTGTTTGTGCAAATTTTATCCAGGCTAAATCTCTGTTTTAGAGAAATTTTGTTTCCAATGTTTCAGAGCTCGATGTTTAAAATCCAATTATAATGAATATAGTGCATATAACTAGAAATGACTACATCGCCATATTTTCACAGTGGCTGTAGTTTACCACTTGTAGATGACTGAAAATTTCAGCCCTCGGGGTAGGAACCCTCGATGTTTCAGGGCCCGATGTTTGAATCCCCGGGGCCAATTATACTGATTGAATAGTGTTCTATAAGGTATTCCGAAATCCATGTAAAAGGTGTTCCAAAAAGGTGTAACAAAAGGTGAAATAAATGGTGATGACACGGGAATGTTATGAAGATGCGTGCCTTTATTCATATCAGGGGTGAAATAACCATATATTTTAATCTATGTGTTGATAAATGCCATAATTATCCTTTATTATGAGAAATTCATGTCATATCAGTTATTGCAAATTATTGCCACCTAGGGCCCGCCATAAACATGACCGGAATGTAAAAAAGGGGGAAAATCCACTATATAGTAGTCTTTCCGTGGGGGTAATCTGGCTATAAGAAGGGGGAAAACCCACTATATAGTCAGCTTTCCGTGGGGGAAAAAACTGCTATATAGCCATTTGTCCGGGGGGAAAAACTGCTACATAGCCATTTTTCCGGGGGGGGGGGGGGGGGGGGAGATGGCTAGGGGGAAAAGGCACTATATAACACCGGTTTATATTTGAGCTTTTTTTGGGGGGGGGGGGGTGGGGGTTCCAAGTCATATATTTGACAATTTTTTAATGTAATTTAAAATAAGACTAAGCCATACTACAGTCATGAACATGAATAGTATAGAACAAAACACAAACTAATACATGCATATATACATAGGAAGTATTACAAAACATAGATGATTGATCTATATCTGGGTTCTTAAATTGAATCATATATCATGTACATATTATATTATTGTTTCTTTGTTCGAGGCATTTCAGATGGTATGTAGGTCATGATCACAAGTGCTCCTTCTGAAATTATCAAATATCATAAAAACAATTGAGATCCCCACCTTAATCCAAAGATATTATTCCTCCTTAGGTAATGGCACATCAGATATCATTATGGCATGTAAGTCATGACCCTAACGGGTGTCAAAAGGGTGTGGGGTCTAACATTGAACCTTGTAGGAAGAATTGTAGACTGTATTTTAAATGGTAACTTGAAAACGGACAAAGATAATAATATAGGGTTTTCATAATCATATATTGACTGTTACTGGCAATATATAGGGTTTATTTGATCTGACCCCTTGGGTCATCCCCACCCCCCAGGAATTTGAAATTACCATACATCTCAGAAACTGTTATAATCATGACCCTTAAATCATATATATTCATGGTTCTGATGTCAAGGAGCATCAAATGTTATGTAGGCCATCGGCCCTGTGGGTGGTCCTTACCCCATCGAACAGCAAGTCCCTTAATATCTTCAAAACAGTTGAGATCCCCACCCTTAAACCATATATATTCTTGTCCTTGTGTCAAGGGGCATCAAACAGTATGTAGGTCATGGGCCCCGGGGGTGGTCGTGACCCCCCTTGAACAGGAAGTGAACGAATATCTCAAAAACGGTTGAGATCCCCACCCCTTTACCATATATATTCTTGATCCTTAATTAAAGGGCATCAAAAGGTATGTAGGTAATGGGCCTCAGGGTTAAATTTAATTTTTCAAAACTGCAATGCACATCTGTAGAACAGTCCCTATCATATCCCAAGATATGATGTGCCCATCCATTAAATCATAGGAGGAGCTCTTGGATCTATGTTTTTTTTTTAGTGATAAACCTCAATTTTCTGCTACTATTTGACTCCCTGGATGAAATTTAAATTTTTAAAACCTTACTGCACATCTATAGGACAGTCCCTATCATATCCCAAGATATGATGTGTCTATCCATTAAATCATAAGAGGAGTTCTAGGATCTATGGTTTTTTTTAGTGATAAACGTCAATTTTCTGCTACTATTTGACTCCCTGGATAAAATTTAAATTTTTAAAACCGTATTGCACATCTATAGGACAGCCTCAATTATATCCCAAGAGATGACGGAGCTACTCCAAAAGTTGTAAGAGGAGCTCTGGGAACCATACTTTTTCTGCAAAAAAACGTCATTTTTTGTTGCCCACTGATCCCCTTAATAAAAAAAAAATTCTGGAACCTGATCACACTTCAAGATAACACCCCCAATCATATTCTAGAAGATCATTTGGCTACTGATAAAAAAATGACGTTTTTGAAACCAGTTTTTTTTGTAAAAAAAACCGTCATTTTTTAGCAATTAATTGACCCCCAGGACAAAATTGAAAATTCCGAAACCTTATTGCGCATCTATAGGATACCCTAAAACATATTCCAAGAGATGATTTGTCTACTGTTGAAAATGTAGGAGGAGTTCGAGGAAGAAGGTTTTTTGTGAAAAAACGTCATTTTTTACCAATTATTTGACCCCCAGGACTACCAGAAAATTTTTGAAACCTTTTTACAAAACAACATGACACCCCAAATCAAACTCTAAGAGTTCAGATTGCTGGTTTATAAGATGTAAGAGCAGTTTGAGAAAGTAAAACGTGACAGACGGACGGACGGACGGACGGAACAGAGTAACAACAATATACCCGAACTCTCTTTAGAAAGTGCGGGTATAATAAACCCACAGAATATAATTATGAACCCACAGCATATAATAATAAAACCACAGCATATAATAATGAAACCACAGCATATAATTATGAACCCACAGCATATAATTATGAAACCACAGCATATAATAATAATACCACAGCATATATTTATAGAACCACAACATATAATAAGGGGGCCACAGCATATAATAAGGGAACCACAGCATATAATTACAAACCCACAGCATATAATAATAGACCCACAGCATATAATAATAGAACCACAGCATATAATTATAGAACCACAGCATATAATAATAGAACCACAGCATATAATTATAGAACCACATCATATAATAATAGACCAACAGCATATAATAATAGACCCACAACATATAATTATAGACCTACAGCATATAATTATAGAACCACAGCATATAATAATAGACCCACAGCATATAATAAAATCATCTAACATAAGGCAGCCATGGCGTTCCATAGTAAAGCGCGATGAGAAGAGTGCAAAGGCGAAGGAGAGATGGTTTTGATAATGACATGTGCAGCATGCATGCATTGGCTTTTCACACATCCGAGATATATGTAACATTGTTTTTTACCTATATCCTGTTCATAAAGTTTAGCTTTCAAAATGTAACTTTGGTGATTTATGCGGGATATGAAGGTGGCGACATTGCAGAAAATACATAGAAGATCGCTACGTTCATAATCTGCATGAATCATCAAACCAAGCATCTTATTGCCTGACGTCATGCATATCTAAGGTTTAAAAGTTACATTCTCTGAAACAGTGCAGACAATGGGATCAAGTAATATCATGATATTTCACAAAAAAGATTAACCGATGCATGTTTAAGGTGTCAGCATTTACAGCGGATACTTCTGGGCATGCGTGGGAGTATGTGGCAGTTTTTTGGAGCTGTGAATTGGTGTATGTATTGTCTACATTTGACTTTAATCTAAGTGTGTAGTATTTTTGTCACAAGCCCATAACATCTTACATTGTATGACACAAAAAAATGAGTACAAATTCCGATGGTAAACGTCGTTTATCGTCTGATGGTAATACACCCAAACCGGTTCAAAAATCAACAAAAATGGCGGAATCTCCACAAGAGAGCTCAGGTGAGAATCCGGGTATGATTGACAAATTGACAGTCATCGCCAAGGCTGTACAAAATCTTCAGGCTGGTCAGCAATCACTTAAGTCAACGCTAGAGAGTAAGTTGGACAAGTTCAGAAATGAGTTTATATCGAGCATTGACGAAAAATTCAAGGCCATGCGAAGCGATATAGATCTCGAGTTAGCAGTACACAAGAAAGATATAGATCAATTATCTCAGTCTATTGACTCAATTGTTCGCCGTTTAGACAGTACTGAGAACCAACAATGCTCAGGTCCTTCACCTCAAAATGTAAACAGTCCTCTCGATGACCCCAATCTAACCATCATTGCATCGAATGTAACCGAGACCCACGATGAGATACTTGACGTTGTGCTTGATCTCGTGAGCAAATTGGATAGTACATGTTGTATAAACGTCACTGCAGCCTCTCGGCTCAACAGTAGATTTGGAAAACCGGGTCTAGTTAAAATCTCGTTCTCATCGTTAGAAGAAAAGAAAGCTATACTTCGAGAGAAACGCAGACTTCGAGATACCGAGAAATACAAAAATGTATACCTCAGATCCAGTAAGTCACACACGGACAGTCTCATCGAACTGAACGCCCGAACAATTCTTAATGAAATCCCAAACGGAAGACAATTCAGAATTACGTCTAACGGTCGCATCGTTAAAAAACAGAACGAGATCCAACGTCCCTTAACAGACACTCATGACGACGGATAGGACAAACCCCGACCCACCGAACATCTACGGATTGGACATTTGAACGTCTGTGGATGGATACGCACAAACCATCATCTTAGATCTGAAATTGTAAAACAACTAAACTGTGACATTATAAGTTTGAATGAAACTAACCTACTCGATGAAAACGAATTGAACTTGTCAGATCATGGTTACAAGTGGATAGGCTTTAATCGCTCAAATATTCATGTAAATGCACCGAATGGTTCCGTTGGAATTGGTATATTAGTGAAAAACAGTCTTTATAAAGTTTACCATGTACATATAATTGACAAATCCTACAAGGGTATTTTGGGGGTCAAGTTCCGAAATAAATACACCGACTTTACATTTGTATTATATTCTGTATATTTGCCGCCAGAGAACTCTCCATGGGGACGTGATGCAAGTTCATTATTTGCTCACCTGCTCACACAAATATATCAGTATAGCGAAGCGGATGCCATAGTTATCTGTGGCGATTTTAATGCAAGAATAGGCAAGACTAACGAATGTAATGACTGTGTTGACAATATTCCACACCGTAGCTCTACTGACGACACACAAAATCAGCATGGAAAGTCCTTTTTAGACTTTTTAAATGACAGTCGTTGTTGTGTATTAAACGGACGATTTGGTGACCAATCGACAGGATACACGTCTCTCTCAACTCGTGGGCATTCAGTTGTTGATTATATTTGCGTCCCTCATGATATTTTCCCACTTTGCGAAAACTTCCGAATAATAAGTTGTAATGACATAGTTGAGCAATACAATTTAACAAACTTTCTGGGGGAGAAGAGTAAAACACCAGACCACGCAACAATAACATTCGAACTTAAGGTACCTTCACATACTTGCAATCCTCCTGTAAATGAAAACAAAATAGGGATAAAAAAGCGTTACAACCTACGACGCATCCCCGCAAATTTTATGAACACAGAAAGAACTCGCAATGCAATTCTAGATCTCATTTCTAAAATAGAGATGTGTCGAGAAATACAAGACCAAATCGATAAGGTCTACGACGACTTTTGTGATACAATTATCGGGGAGATGGCTGAAACAATTCCAAAATATGACTGGTCAAATAAAGGTAGAAAAAAATTGCGTTTCCACAAACCATACTGGAATGATGAACTTACAAACCTGTGGAAAAACATGCGTAACAAGGAAAAACAATATTTAAAATGTGAATCAAAAGATAAAGGCATAAAAAGAGTCCTTCGTCATGATTATAAAGTGGCCCAAAACACTCTTGACAAAATAATCCGTTTTTATGAAAGAAAGTACAGAACCGAATTATCTATCGATATCGAGTCTTCAGCTGTGCACACTCGTGACCCTAACAAGTTCTGGAACTATATTAAGCGTTTGGGACCAGAAAGAAAAAACGTGTTTCCTGACGAATGTTTTAAAAACGGAGAAATACACACTGATCCCGAAACTATGAAAGACGTGTGGTCCAATGACTTTAAACTATTGTATAACCCACAAACGGATTCATCATTCGACGAGAACTTTAAACAACAAGTCATAAATCATAAAGACCATTTAGAACGGCGCATGTTAGACCCATTATACCAATCGTACGCTGACCTGAACAGACAAATAGACATAAACGAAGTACGTTGTGTCGTAAACAAAGCGAAGGCCGGTAAATCTGCAGGAATTGACGAGCTCCCCTATGAAGATTTTCAGTTCCGTCCTAAACAATAGACTCATGGTGTACTTAGAAGACAACGAGCTTCTAGTAGATGAACAAAACGGGTTTCGAAGGCATAGATCGTGCCTATATCACATTTTTTCCTTGAACAGTGTCATTCAAAACAATAATTCAACGTTTGTCACATTCATCGACCTACAGAAAGCGTTTGACACTGTAGATAGAGAATTACTCCCGTACTGTCTTTTAACCCATGGAATTGACGGCAATTTTTACCACAGTATTAAATTACTTTATTCAAATACAGAATCGTGCGTTAGGCTCAACGACAAGTATACTGACCGGTTTCGCTGCAGTGTTGGAGTACGGCAAGGAGACAATTTATCCCCAACATTATTCGCACTATCCATAAACGATCTAGCCGTGAAATTAAAAACATTAAATAAAGGAGCCCAAATTAACAACTACAACCCAAGTCTGCTTATATACGCTGATGATATTGCTTTAATTTCCCACTCAGAAAATGATATGCAACACATGTTGGATACTGTCGACGCCTGGTGCAGAAAATGGCGATTAAGAATTAATTCGCAAAAATCTAAAGTTGTTCACTTCAGGAAAAACAGATCGAAAAGAAGCAACTTTAACTTTCATTTAGGGGAAAATAATCTGGACTACGAGGCGTCTTACAAATATCTAGGCGTGATTTTCGACGAAAAACGTGGTTTTAAAGTGAACGCTGAAAACCTAGCCATGTCCGGAGGACGTGCACTGGGATCCGTCATCTCAAAAATCAACGCAATCAAATCAGTTGGATTCCGAACCTACGAAAAATTATTTAATAATTGCGTAGCCCCAGTCCTTGATTACAGCAGTGGGGTATGGGGGCACAAGAAACATCACTGTATTGAAATGGTGCAAAATCGAGCCCTCCGGTATATCCTTGGTATCCATCAGTTTACTCCGTTGCTAGCAGTCCAAGGGGAGAGCGGGTGGTTAAGCGGTAATTGCCGCCACAAGATGAATATGTTGCGTCTCTGGAATCGACTAATTTACATGGAAAATGAACGCATCACCAAGCGCGTGTTTCTTTGGGACCGTGAGCAAAACAATAGTTCTAATTGGAGCTCCCAAGTTAAAAATATCATGGAATCGTTAAACATAGAAAGTACTTACTTCAATTCTATACCCTGTAATTTACACTACGCAGAGGAAAAGTTACGTACAAATTTTGAAACCGAATGGCACAACGATATACAAAGTATACCAAAACTTCATATATCCTTTTTAAATCCAGCTACACAGTCGAAAAATACGTTACGCTAGATCTCCCAAAACCCATCAGATTGTCATGTTGTAAATTTTGAATTTACTGGGTGGGTGTAAATACAAAATTTACAACATGACATGTTGTAAATTTTGTATTTACACCCACCCAGTAAATTCAAAATTTACAACATGACAAGATCAAAATTGGCGATGTTTAGATGTGGTGTACTCCCCCTGAGGATCGAGACTGGTCGCTATAGAGGAGAGCCGGTGGAGGATAGAATGATCTTAACGAAATTGAAACTGAAAAGCACTTATTATTACGTTGTCCATTCTTTAATTACCAGAGAAGTCAATTATTTTATAAAATTGGATATGATGTAACTGTAAGTCAAAATAATAAAGATGACAGTACTCTTTTAGTTGACCTAATATGTAACTACCCCCGCCAAATCGCTTATTTTATTCATGAATTATACAATTTAAGACAGAAACAATTGACAAAGCCATCTTGCTCCCAAAACATGTAAAACTTATTCATATTGTAACAGTTTGTAAGTGACTTATAGGTCCGTTGGGCCGGGTGTATTGTGTTATATTTGTAAATTGAATTTTGTAATCATGCTATATACACATGTCACTATAATAAATTATTTACTTACTTACATTTACAATTGATGAAAATGTTATATGGGATGTTGTAACAACAGCGAGCAAGAGTTTTCAAGTAAAAGGGATGTTTACCATGCAGTGCATGTGTGTAATCCTGATTTAAAAATAGATCAGCATTCAACCATATTTGAACGCTGAAAAAGGGGGAGGGGGTCATCGCAAAAGGTTGTAACATATTGCCTATTACGATACAATGTAAGTAATAATTGGTGTTGGATTATCATTATAACAAGAGAGTCATCAGTTTGGATTAAAACAAATATATATTTATACAGTTGGAATGTTTACTGGAGGAACTAAATCGCCAAAGCGGGTTGTGACCCGATTTTCGTTCAGTTGGGCGATTTCATTAATCTTAAAAAGGGGTCATAACTCGCGTGTCTTACTAAATGTACATTACTAAATTTAACAACTACTAATCAAGAATGTTTGTTAATTCGATAGATTTTTTCCAAAACATCCGATCCAAAGTAAAATATACATGCATGTAGCCGTTACAAAACAAATGTCAGAAAATTCATCTGACCCCCTCCCCATGGAGCTCTGCCAATGGATGAGTTCATTCAAATGCGTGAATGGTAAAGCAGGACTTCGCGCCATAATGTATCATTCATTTTTGCGCGCCGATTAGTGGACGAGTTCGTTGGGATCATATGAAAACCCGAGAGCACACCGTGTGTTTACATCACGGGCACGTAGCATCTAGGGTTGGGGTGAAGGGGGGGACTGCTTCCACCTTACCATTTTTTTGCAGCAGGCACTTTTCTTAACTTTATATTATAAATTCAAATATCATTGATTTGCCCCCTCCACTTTTGTAGGAGCATGTAATAAATGAATCTGCATATAAGGAATTGAGTTTACAGTTAGTTTTTTTCATGAATTTTAGAATTCACCCTTTTTTAATTGCTTGTCAAGATGATTTTGATGAAGCTGCCCCACACACATTCAAAAACAAAATGTGTTTGTATACCCTTTCATATTTTATAAGGTTAAAACGCCTTTCAGTTGATTTTGCATCTTAATGTAACAAATACAATTTTTTTTAAATGACTATTTAATCTCCAGCTTTCAAGCTTACATGCACTTATATGATATGTGTACATTTCTTTAAAAAATTGAATTGATAAAACAATTGAATTTCAAGTGATACTAGTATATATGTACATGTTCTAGATCGAAGAAAAGACTGACATTTCGTTTTAAATTTTCATGTTCCATTTATCAATTTATGATCAGCAGCGAAAATTAAAATTCTTTACTGATAAGATAGCCTAATTGATACATGCATGCTTCCATTGAATAATTTTGTTTAGTCAGGCAAGCTTTTAGGAAAGCTATTACTTGTTGTTTATATTTACATCTTTCTTTTAACTAATTAGTGAATGATATAAAAAGTAAGTAAAATACACTGAACTACTGTTCATATACATAGGTATGTTAGCTAAAAGATGAGACATAGTATGACATCATCATGATAATTTCATGAAGTCCGTGATATTTCTGAGGTCGCTGTAGGTTTAGACCAATCGATAAACAGGGTGTGTCGATTTCAGTCCTGCCAGTTTCAGTCGCTGTAGATTTCGATAAACGGGGCATGTAGATTTCAGTCTGGTAAGTGTCTGTGAGAAATGCGGGGAATCATACTCAGTAGATGTTAACATATAAATTTTAAGGCCAAATTTAGTAAATGAAAGGTGCCTACAGGTTTTTGAAATTCAAGATATAAATTCTTTCAATAATGCTCCATAACAATTATAGCTTTGTTTAATAGGGTGTAATGGAGCTTAAAATTTTGGCAAGCACATTGAAAAACTATGTTTCAAACTGTCATTTTCTATGAAATATGATTAAAACAAGAAACAAATCTCGAAGTTTTGTCTATTTGTAAGTAATGAGATATATCTAGAATGCCTACATTTTTCTAAATATGTAATTAAGCAAGCTTGAGCTCTTGGCCTCATCTTTAAATTATTGTCAAGTTTTAAATAAGTATCAGGACTACATTTTTCATTATTGGAAGTAGAATGCAAAGACAGTTTTATTTTCTAAATAATTCCTTTTAAGCTGTGTATTTCGGAAAAATTCTCATTAAGACATTGTTTCTGTTTTCAACTAACCTAGAGAGTGGACAATTTTTAAAATTACGGAGGAGTGTCGTTTTCTTTAAAGCTATACACGCTATAATTTACGTCGGTTTTGAATGACAGTGAAAACGCATGTGTTTGTCTATTTATAAAAGGTATCCTTAATCTGTAAATTACAATGGTGAATTCCATCTCGTTACAAAGATATAGATTTTTAATTGTGTATTTTCCTGCCAGGAAAATATACCTTTTCATGAATATTGATAAAGGAAGAGCAAACCGACCTCATTGCGCATGTCCGCGGAGAACTAGGTAGTCGTTATTGTTTGCCTAATTAAATATCCAACTTGATTTTTAATATGCTGAACAGTTAATTTGAAATACATACATGTATAATGAGTAAAATACGTTTGTCATTCACGATACGCTTACTTCTGCTTTAACACTTATAGTATCTATAAATAGCACATAGGGGAAAAACACAGGTCTACGTCATTTTTTTTAAAGGCAGTATTTATATCTGCTCACAGGCTTGTAATTTTTTCTTTTGTTTGTACCCGTATATCGGACAAATTTATGCTATACTGAAAATATCCTTTCCTTTGTGAAACTATCACAATTATGAAGATGTTGACCCTTCACAAGTTTTGGTATGATAGGCTAAATTTAGCTGTCGATATCACGTGATAGATTGATATTCACGAGGAGGCATTACTTTCTTGGCAGGAAAATAAATATTTTTTATTGTTTAATATTTGATATATTTGTTACAAGATCGAATTGAGCATTATAATTAACAGCATAAAGGTAGCTTTTATTAGTAATCAAACACATACATTTTCCACTTTATTAAAAATTGACGCAGATTATAGCTTTAACACATTGGGTGACTTTTTTTCTTTCTATGTAGATTCTATTTCTATTAAGTTGTCAAACTTCCATAAATCATAAGAACAAGACACATTGATACGTTTGTTTCAAACCATATTTTCATATAAAAAAGATAACTTATTAAATTGTTGTGCTACTTTACATATTGATAATACGCAACTTTCAACCTATTAAATATTATTTTTTCTTACCCAGATCACATTATTAGTGACACATTTATTCATTATCGCGAGGCTGTTGGACTTTGATTTCTAGATTTCCCCCCCTGGAGGTTTGATGAATTGATTTAAACTTGCTGGGTAGCTTTATAATCAGGAACAAGGATCAAGTCTGAGTTGATTAAGATTGGTCAAGAGATATGTATTTAATTTGATTGTAATTATAGCTGTCCGGCATCAAATATGTGTTATGTGCAATTCTCGTTCTTTCTCTTTCTTTTTACCTCTGAACGTTTAAGCGTAGCAACAATTATAACGGGTTTTAATGTTTACATAATACTTAACAAAACCATTTTGTGGCTACGAATAAATTTACATACTAAATGATGCACCGACGTAATCGACAAACCAACAAATCAGCTGAATGACATTCCTGAGTTGAAATGCATCATTGGTTACTACAAAATTGTACCATAGCTTGGGGAGTTTTCTATTGTTAAAAGTGTGGGTTATATGTACATATCCCACACTTTTTTAAACTCCGCCCACTATCTCGCGTAAAAAACTCATCAACAAAGTTGTTTTAGCGCGTCCATATTACTCCACAGTCAGAGATTCCTCCAGATCAAAATTGCCAAAAACTGACTCGACTAACTTAGTTCGTCGAATAAAAGTCATTTTTAGCTCGACACAAAACAATATGAGCAATGGCTCTGTCTTTTCAATCATTCATTCTTTCTTTATTTCCTCCCTTAGGAGATTGTGGCATGAAATTTTACAAAGAACAATATACAAACACACAACAATATTACACATACACACACACACACACACACACACAAAGAAGAAGAAGAAAAGAAAAACTATATTACCCTATTGCCACTTGGCATCGGAGAAAAAAAAACCAGAAAAGAGAGGGGAAAAAGTCAAAGAAAACGAAAACAGAAACATATAAACTGTGAGGTATTGAAGGAGATTGTACTTAAGCATGAGAGCAATGATGTCGTGAATAAAGCCAAGTTGTTTGCGTTCGGTGGATTGTAGGTAGGAGAACAGTCGATGTAGAAATATCTGTTGGTAAGGGTTTTAGTGTCTAGATCACATAATCGACCGAAAAAAAGAAGTTTTCTTTTATCAATTTCGGATGATATGGGAAGAAATCCGAAGAGAGATTCACAAATGTCCGATCTCGTTGTTTTTAAAAGGCCAATATGTACATGTTTTTCAGCCACTTTTAAAAAATATACATGTATATTATAGATACAGAGTATCAAATATGACTTTAAAAAACTAATTACCTTCAACAACTTAAATTTAATTTCGATTGTTTAAACAGAAGCACTGCACAATTTACGGTTCGTACATATGAAATTGTGTTAATAAGTTTAATTCTTTGAAGCAAATATCGATACTATAAGTCGGAAAATGAATAAATATGAAATAAAAATATAACAATGAGAAGTCGATCTATTCATTAGGGCTATGAATTTTTAAAAAAAAAATGATGAATAATTAATCTTTGTCGAGAATTGAAAGTCATTTTGGAAATTCATGCACGAAGTACAATATACATATATAAAGACCAGCGCATTGGCACCATATTGTTTAGAGGCAAGTGCACTCCCGATATTACTAATAGATAATAATAAGATTTAATGAATAATTGTAAACTATGGTACAATTAACTTACCCCATATAATATTGTTGATTATGTGCAGATACCCGATGGGCGCTCCAGAGTGTCGTTATGACCACGCCCATCGGGTATCTGCACATAACCAACAATATCATATGGCGTAACTACTACGTACTACTTTAGAAAATGCTAGTTTTTTCAAATTGCTTTTGGAAAGGCATAATTCATTTTTAAGCATTTTGCACACTAAAAACAATAATTACATCATCATCTACTAATTCCATGCTAACATTCAAAAACACCCATTTTACAATAGTAAAAACTTGGTTTCTTCAACTGCATTGTATAATCAAGTCCATTTGTTGACAAGAATAAGGATCGCCATAGCTGTCTTATGTTGTCATTTCATAAGAAGATGAAATTAATTATATTATTCTGTGGTTATTTCATGTGAAGATGGTGTTTTATTATATGAAGATGGTGCATTATTATAAGAATATTGTGCTTTATTATATGAAGATGGTGCTTTATTATTTGATGATGGTGCTTTATTATATAAAGGTGGTGCTTAATTATTTGATAGTAGTGCTTTATAATATGAAGATGGTGCTTCTCTATTTGATGTAGCTTTTTATGTGAAAGCGCTTTTTTATATGATGGTGCTCTTTTATGTAATGGTGCTTTTTTATATGAAGATGGTGCATTATTATATGAAGGTGGTGCTTTATAATATGAAGATGGTGCTTTTTTTTTGTGATGGTGCTTTTTCATATGAAAATGCTTTTTTATATGATGTTGCTCTTTTAATTGATTGTGCATTTTTTATATTATATGATGGTGCTTTTTTATATGATTGTGCTTTTTGATACAATGGTGGTCACTCGGACCTCCTATTTTTGAAAACTGAGTTGAATAGATATTATCTCGAAATTTTGACCACAACCCAAAGTATTTTTGGCGTTATAAAAAGGCTGGATCTACAAACACGAAGAATAGAATATTACAATATTTTTTCAGATTTCTTTCATTTCTTCATTTTACCTTTGTCTTTATCAAACATGAAAGGGTCTTCCTTTGAGCTGTATTAAAGTTAAAGGTCATAGGATTGATGAATCCTATGACCTAGGCCATCAATATGAATAAAACCAGATCTTTGTTCCGCTCGTTTATTGGTTTTAAACCAGTTTTGTTTTTTAAACCTCTCAGAATGTGACATCTTCCTCCAATTCTACACTTAAAGGAGAGAGGGTCGTCTGGGCGTTGACAATAACTAAATAAGGAGCTGATAAATGATCTGATTTTAATCAGATTGCTAGCTAAGGGCATTTACGTCTCATAAAATAATTTGTTTTGCACTTAAATATCAAGTAATTGGTTTTTTTTTTTTCAATTTTCTGCACTGCAAAGTTGTAACGTTCAGTCATTACGGGCCGCCGGAAGGCGGTCCGTTATTTGATACACATTTAAATATTGTTACTGCGTTTCTGCGGAACAGTTCTTTTTTAATAGAATTAATACTATGCTTATTTTTATGAATTTAAAGTAAATTTGCAGGTAGAAATATGTTTTATGCCGTTTAGAAAATATCACATATTTTTTGTTTTACTCATAAATGAAAAGTAGGTCATACTTAGTAGATTGTCGTATTTGGCGCGTTTTTATCGAGACTATAATCTATTCGGAAAATTTCGGAGTTTTTCATTCTTTTGAAAACAATGCATCAGGATCGGTATGCGGGACATACTAAAGACCTGAAATACTAAAGACCTGAATGTCATTAAATTTTATGTAAATGATGTATTTGAATTTCTATGTGCCGTGTCAAATAAAATGACTTTGCGTGTGTATTTATTATATTTCCATGTAAAATGTGGTAGAAAATATCATGAAATTACATTTATTTTTATATCATTTATTTACGCAAGAATATGACAGAAATGAAAATTTGAATTGACTGGAAAATTTGAACTTATCCATTTTTATTTTATTATGAGGTCCCTTGAAATCATATATTAAATTAATGCATTAAGTTTTCATTTAATACTATGCAACAACAAAAAACCCAAAATGGTTAACCGTTTGAAATTCATAATCTCCAAGAGAAAAATGATGAGTTGAACTTTGTATTAGAGTAATGTACAAATCATGCAGTGTGTTCTCCATTACTTCATACTATGGCAATGATCATACAATTTCCTTTAGAAATGCTTTCAGTAACGAAATCGATTCTTTATGATAATAGTAAAATGTTAAACTTCAATCTCAGATGGAGAGAACTAATATAGGCTAGTATTGCTTGCTGTTCAATCCAGATTCATTTATATACTTATATGTATATTTTTGAATAAAATATTTCTTAAACTTACTTCAAAACAAGTTGCTGAAAGTATATTAAAATTTACCATAAAAATTAGTACAACCAACTCTTATTTTCTTCTTTGTGGTGTGTTTTTATGTAAACAATCAATGATTCATACAACAATTATATTTTTGCGGCCCATTTGACGCTTGCGTCAATATGCTTTCTTGTTTTGTAGTTGTCAATTAATTTTATTAAACTTTAATGTTAAATACTGAAATCTGATTGGTTTAGACGCAGTTGTTAATCCATTCTATTACCCTCAGCGTTGGCAACACACTTTGCAACGGGTAACACAGCGAATTGTTACATGCGCGTAAATTATGCGCATACGGTTCGATATAGAATTCACGTCATTTCTATATAAAAGCAGTAAAATTTTCTCTAAAATTCAGACTTTCAGTATAATAAAATAAAAAGTGCCTTTTTGGGAGCGTTCCAGTTGAAATTGGTTGACAATGGTTTTGAACTCAAGTCATATGCAGATCATCTCGTTAACTTAATTTATATTTATTATGCTAGGAAAAAGAACTAAATTGGTGTATTTACTTTCAAAATTTCGAAATAATAGCTCTTAAACTCAGTCTTTAAAAATAAAAGTTCCGAGTGGCCAGAATCAAATAAAAAGCACCTTCATATTATAAAGCACCATCATCATATGATTAAGCACCATCTTCATATTATAATGCACTATAATTTAATATTCTGGTTGCAACACGCTTTTTGATTGTTTAAAAAAATTATTTTATATCGTATAAAGAAAGTTGCGTACGTCATAGTAAGACTAACGTCAAATTAAAAACGTATCAATCCGTCGGACGTTACATTTGAATTTTGTACAATTCAATGTCATTTTATAGATCAAATGATGTTTTTATCAACAATTGATAGCAAAAGAATTAAATCAAAAGGAATGAATTCAATATTTATTATTTTTATACGATATAAAATGGTTTTGGGGCAGTTTACGCTTTATAAACCGCGAAGCGGTTTATGAAAAAGCGTAAACTACTTAAATCTTCATAGAATAAAGTACCATCTTCATATAATAAAGCACCATCTTCTCATGAAATGACCACATAAAGCAGCCGCCATGGCTGCTTTGTTCCATACAAAATCCTTATAAATTACTGCCAGCGCTGATTTCTCAGTAGTACAATTTTTGCGTGAATCTCATGGTCCTAGACATTCGACTCGGAGGTATTTGTACATTGTTATGCATTCAAAAGACCTCATTTGGCCATTTAAAGGTTAAGTGTTAATAGTAACTAGTACGTCAGATGGGTGTTTGGTGAGTACTTTTCATATTAATCAAAACATAAAATAGTTAATACAAAAGGGGTAATTTTTTTTATATCTGATGTTTACTGGAGAGGGCTACAATTCCACTGGATCCTCGTGATGGTGCAAAATTAACTTTTTAATGCGGTTGACTTCGGTCTGATAAGATCGATTTTACATCTGAATTCCTTTAGATAAAATGGTTTTTAATGCATGTTGAATAAACTAACCGTAAATAAATCAAAACCACATAAAACACATCAGCATGTTTACGAGTCGTCTTTTTCAGCAGACATGACAGTTCTCGCGTGATTTTATGGAATTTACGCTTGGAGTTTTCATGGGCTTGAGAACGTGAATGTCAGTGTAAATAATCGATCTAACTTCGTTCTATCCCTAAAACATCATTTAAGGAAATGGTATATACCGCGTTAATTATGTTTAAAATAGCTATATTCAGTTCAAGTTCCGCTCCTGTATTCTCATTGGCTGTCCCAAAATAAAACCGGTCAAGGTCAGTAAACTTGCGTTGTTGACATACACGAAAAATAACCGATATATTGACTATACTTGATATTTTTGGATTAATTTATGCCATAGACATCTAAAACGATTGAGTTCAGGTAAGAAATGCAAATGTTATTGTCATTTATATACGATTTGAGACGAAATCGTTGCGGGAGTGAATCATTCCCGCACTTGCACCCTTATGGAGATCCTATTGAGTTGTAGCCATCTCTCTCCCCCCCCCCCCCCCCCCCCCCTCCCCCCCAAAACCCCCCCCCCCCCCCCCACAAAAAACTAGACTCTTGTTGCTATAGCAACAAAACAAGTCTTCCGTTTTTCATGTATTAATCTGTACAAAAAGTCAATTTCTCTTGTAAACAGTAAATGGATAAATAATATTTTGTAAAGGATTTCCCAAGATATAAACAAAACAAAAAGACAAAATGTCAATTTTTGAGTTCTTTCTGTGACGACCGGAAGTTACGTTTGATCATACAGAACATAGTAAACATAACTTCATACATTGTTTTGTCTTTCCTCAAAGTTTGGATGTTCAAGTTTTTTTTAGTTATAATATCTCGTTGAGGAAAGTTTTTTGTCTCGGGACCGGAAACGAACAACGGAAGTGATTTAAGAATTTGAAAGTAGATATTTTAGTACATTTACCTACGGTACGTTATTGTTGTTCATCACATTGAGTAAAATGTTGAAAAATCTTAAGTTAAAAAAAAACCCAACTTCTATTGCTTGAACGTTTCGACTGAGAACCGGAAGTGACGTACGACCAAATGAAACCCGTTAAACACATGTTCAATCAAATGTCTATTATCCATATAAGTTTTCTGTCTTGATCTCTCACAGTTTCTGAGATTTTCTGGGTACTTTTTTATTTTTAAAAGGCTACCTAAGATATTTGAGATGTCTCACGGGAAGTAGAACTTATTTTGGTTTTTTTACCATGTGTAGTTGACCTTTTGTATTTCTATAGCTAAATTATTACTTCCATGCTAAATAACCAAACTATTTCTAAAAAATCAAAATAAGGTGTACTTCTTGTGACGACCGGAAGTAACGCCGGATAAAACAAAAAAGTGTTAACACATGTACATACATAGGTTTATCATCCAAAGTTTGGTTGTTCAAGTCGTAAGGTAAGATAAAGTAAAAACCTAGCATCCTCATTCTCCGAGGTTTCTGACAATCACACCTTAAAAATGCAAAACAGTAGACAAAATTACAAATCATCATCTGGTTCTCTAAATATCAAGAATACTGCCGATGAAAGAAGATTCACAAGTTCGGAGAAAGACAACAAATCGTCTCCAGTGCGTCAAGAGACGACAGGAATTCAGTTGGTTTCAACTCAAAAAACCCCCGAGAAACAGTCACCGTTCAACAATCATCCCATTCATCATCACTGCCATCTTCATTGTAGTATTCCTCCCCTACCTCATTCTCGGCGTGTTCTTGTGTTTGAAAGAAAACTTTAAAGGGGCATGATCACGATTTTGGTCAAATTTTATTTTTATGTTTTTATTATTTACAATGGTTTAGAAATGCATTTCTAATGATCAAATTAAATTTTTAAGTCATTCGTTGTGTTTTAAGCAAGATACAGGGCTCACAATTCTTTAACATGTAAACAAGGCTCGTGCCCTGTTTTTTGTTTACATAGGTTCAATATACCAGTAAAAATCTTTTTCCAGATTATTTGTCTATCTTGTTATTTATTCTAAGCATAGATGAACAGTTCCTAACGTTTAACACATTCGTTTTAGGTTTATAACTGAAATTTTTACTGCAACGTTCAAAATGTAAACAAACGCTTTGTTTACATAGCGAAGAATTTCAAGCTCTATAACTTGCTTATAACTCAACATATGACACTCAAATTTCGGTTGCCTTTTCAAAATGCCTTTCTGGCACATTGTAAATATTAAAATCGGAAAAATAATTTTTGACCAAAATCGCCGAGTTTAAGGCGAATATGTCCACGACTGAGTCGTTATCGTCTAGCGATGACTCATATTTGTCAACAATGTCGTTAACTGTTTTGTGAATGGTATTTTTGATTCAAGGTTTCAAGCAGCTTTGAAAGAAGTGTATAAAAGCGCTTTTTTACAGTTGAAATCAGCATTAGAATAAAATACGTCATCATCCTTAATATTAACGCCATGAACTTTGTTATACATGTATTTTTTTATATCATCACCGGATTCGTTTTATTTATTCAACATCACTTTATATACATGTACTTGTAATTCTGTGCAGTCGAATTGTCAACAATTGAAATGTTAAAACAAATCTGTCCAGCCATCAACGTTTGAATGATATAAGTACATGATTTATTATTTTCTAGATCGCTGATTGGTATCATTATTCTTGTCGTCCAAGGGAGTTCTGGGGCTGTTACAATATGTATATTTGGCAAGCAGATGACGCATTTAAAAGCTGAGTGCCATGAATTTTTTTGGCCATTTTTACTGAGTTTCTTTTTTGTTTTTAAAAGTTTACTAGACTTTAACCCGTGCGTGCACGGGTTAACATTGTATATGATATCGGACATTTACGAAATAGATACATCGACACACGGTATTGTTGCCATTTACATAATAAAGCTTTAAGCTGACAATGATGCTATTAATTTCACTACACTCTACTTACTTAGAATAATCGAACTGTGTCTCGTGACAGGCCTATATCACAGTTTAAAATGCCTCCATATACCCGTAAAGTAGCAAAAAATTGCAGAATCGCTCTGAAACGATTTTCGAGAAAATTAATGAATCTGCATTGAAAATAACAGTCAAATTATTCATAATAAACCATTTAAAAATTTAATTCATATCAATGAAGACTTCAACACTTTCACCAGCAACGTTTTTCACTCGCTTCAAGTTGACATTCGGAACTATCGGGATTTTGCATATTAAATGCACTGAGTTATCTCCCGTATTTCCTTTGATGAAAATTTACACGTATTTGTAATATCGTTTTCGAGTTTATCCATGCAAATGTCATATTGTGGAAACAAAAACTAAAGCGCCTCCCGTGATGTAGCGTGAATGTAATGCGCATGCGCAAGATTGTAAAATCCGAAAAATCCATATGATTTCCCGATTTTTTAAAGGAATATTCGTTGATTATTAATTAGCGAAGCTTGATTAAGAAAAAATAAAAACAAATTGGTAATCTTCAAGTGCCAATAATGTTTAAAATATATGAAACAAATGACAGTACTCTTCTGATTTCTCGGTATTAAAGCTAAAAAATCGAGTCTATCATTTTAATATAGTAGTATAGATTCTGTCACATTTTAGTTCCCTACAAAGCGGCAAGTTTCCACTGAAAGCTAGGACATTTTTGTAGCGAATATATGAAAAATCTCTTTTGGTTTGTAATGGTATTTGTAATTTTTGTCCAACGAGTTGTGTGTTTTCAATATACAGGAATTATCGATTATAACGTCATCGCAATGTAATGTCAGCAACATTGGTAATATGCACCACATATTGATAAAACATGTGATAAATATTTTTAAAAAAAAGTGTTTTCGTATAAATTATCCTCTCTTTTAAATATATGATATAAACATCTTGCATTAATGCAACATTTTGATAAGAAAGAAGCAATAGTTATGGGTTGAGATGTATATACATATTCATTTCAATACAGGAACAAAACATTTACCCCCCCCCCCCCCCCCCAAAAAAAAAAAAAAACAAAACCAAACAAACAAACCAAAAGAAACAAAAAAAAAACAAAACAAAAAAACAAAAAAGA